>NC_141157.1:82245210-82399043 GCF_053477565.2 Lygodium microphyllum | reverse complement strand
TTGGTATTGAATGATAGGATGAAAACTTTGAATGAAGGAAGCCCATTTGATATGACGGTCAGAAATTTGGGGTTGGCTAAGTAGATGTCTAATGCTTTGCTGGTCGGTCTTGATCATGAATTCTGAACCCATTAAATAATGCTTCCACTGTTTTAATGCTTGTACAACTGCTAATAGTTCTTTGTCATAAGTGGAATATTTGAGCTCAGAGGGTTTCAGCTTAGAACTAGAATATGCTATTGGATGGTTGTCTTGCATTAGTACGGCTCCTATTCCTGATCCGCTAGCATCGGTCACAACTAGAAAGAATGGTCTGTTAAAGTCAGGAAATTGTAGAACAGGGGCATTAGTTAATGCACGTTTCAATAAGTCAAAGGATTTCTGCTGAGTTTCAGTCCATTGATAAACAATTCCTTTCTTAAGAAGTTTTGTTAATGGTAAAGCAAGTAATGAAAAATTACGTACAAACTTCCTATAGAAACTAGCAAGACCAAGGAATGAGCGTAATTCATGCACATTTTTAGGAACAGGCCAATGCAATATTGCATCAATTTTCTTAGGATCAACTTTAATTCCTTCTTTTGATACAATATGACCTAAATATTCTATTTCTGTCTTAAAGAATTCACTCTTGTCAGGATTTGCAAACAATTGATTTTCTTTTAGTAATTGAAAAACTAATGATAAATGCTCATAATGCTCTTTTTCACTTTGACTAAACACCAAAATATCATCAAAGAAAACAATCACACAATACTGATATTTCAGAAAGTTACGGTTCATCATTCTACTGAAAGTAGCAGGTGCATTAGTTAATCCGAATGGCATCACTAAGAATTCGTAATGGCCAAACTGTGTCCTGAATGCAGTCTTAAATATGTCGGATCTATCTAGCCTCACCTGATGATATCTAGACTTAAGGTCAATTTTACTAAATATAGAAGATCCTTACAGTTTGTCCATAAGGTCATGAACTCTAGGTATAGGATACCTATTCTTTACAGTGATCTTATTTAATGCTCGGTAGTCAATACACATACTATAGGTATTATTCGTTTTCTTGACTAAGAGTACAGGTGCACCGAATGGAGAACTGCTAGGTCGAATTAAGCCTCTATTTAGTAATTCTTCAACTTGACTCTGGATTTCTTTTTGCTCTATTTGATTGTGCCTATATGGTGCTTTGCAAGGTGGTTGTGTGCCAGGAATTAAATCAATCTTATGGTCTTCTGGACGTGAAGGTGGTAAACCTGGTGGTAGGTCTTCTGCAAAACAGTCCTTAAAATATGCAAGAAATTCCTTATGCCTAGGGTATAGATGATTTTCCTTTGCGTGCAATTCATTCACCCAAATGAGATATGATTTAGTACTCTTTCGTAGTGCACGTTTTGCTTGAGTATGCGAAAGCAGTGGAAAAATATGTGATGCATGCATACCATATAATGTAATAGATTTTCCTTGAAAATTAATATTCATTGTGTGCGTGGAATAATCTATATTTGGATTATGCTGGTGTCTCCAAGGCATTCCTAAAATAATGTCGCTTGACTGTAATGGAACAATTAAGAAATTTCTTCTTTCAATGTATGCACCAATTTGAATTTCTAAATCTTGTACTTCTTGTGTGCCATTGTACCTAGTACCTAAAAATGCAGCTTTTATGCGATAATGCGTAGGTACAGTCTGCAATTTCAATTCCTTTACCAATTTTGCTGAAATAAAGTCATGGGTACTACCGTCATCATGCAAGATAGTTCTTTCCTTTCCATGCACCATACATTTCATAGTCAATAATGAATGTGGAGTAGGCATACTTGGTAAAGTGTCGGAAGTAGTAGTAGGATCATCCTCATCTTCAGTGAAATCTGGCATATCCTCATGTTCGTCTTCGTCCATGGCTCCAAGATAGTTGATATGTGTTGGTGGCTTCTTTGAATGACAATTTGCTGTGAGATGCCCTGGCTGGTGATACTTGTAGCATACTATTGGCTTGGCTTTGGTTACATTATTTGCAATGGCTGTAAGTCTGGGTACATTTGGATTTGCTTGTGGAATAGGCTTTGGATTTGGATTGACAGTGGATGGTAATGCAGGTGGTTTAGGCCAATTCTTACGGAAAGATGGTGATGAGAAACGACCTGGATTAAACCTTCTAAAATTGGAATTGAATTGTTTAGATCCATAATTACCGTTGGCTTGGAATTGCTGTGGTCGTCTGTCTCTTCCGCGTAACTTATCTTCAGTGTCGTGAGCTAAGGAGATGGCGTCTTCAAGGGTAGCAGGCTTGAACATGTTCACTTCAGCGTAGTAATGTCCAAGAAGTCCAGAGATATACTTCCGCTTATGTGTCGTCTCTGGTACGTCTTCAAGCATGCGTAGCTGTAGGAGTGCATTCCAAAAACGCTCTGTATACTGTGGAATAGGCTCACGATCTCGTTGTTGAAGTAAATCCCATTGCTTGATAGCCTTCTCATGAAATTGCGGTGGAAGGAAATTCTGCATGAACTTCTTCTTGAAATCTTCCCAAGTAGCAGGACATTCTATGCTCTTGCGGACTACAGTCCACCATAGTGATGCTCTGTCTATCAGATGATTAGTAACACACTTGATTTTATCTTTTTCTGGATAAGTTTCCTCATGGAAATAGTCATCAAGCTGGCTAATAAATGATAAAACAGTCTTTCCTTCTCGTATGCCATTGAAAGTGAGAAACTTGAAACTTCGTTTACTTATCTTAGATTCCTTGAGAATGGTTTGTGCTTCAAGAGTGGTGTCGATGGTACGGCGAATCAAATCTTCAGCTTGTGGTTCTTCTTTGTCGGTGGATGCTCTTTGTAATTTTGTCAATTGCGCTTGTAGTGCTTGCCTAGCCCTTCGCTCTTCTTCCAATTGCAGCATGATTAGATCCAGCTTTTGTTCCATGGTAGGCTCAGGTAGATCGTCTTCAGCCATAGGATCATCCATATGTGGGGTAGTCATCCTGTAAAACTCAATAAACCTTTCTCACTCAAAATCAGGTTAGCGGGATGAGCGTAGCTTAAATTCGGGGTTACAAGGCTATATATTTTTGGGTATTTCTTTCTCAATTTTCAAAAAATCTGCAATATTTCCGTCTCCGTTTGCTGAAAATACTTCAGCAAACTTGTAGATAGGTAGAACAGCTTGCCATGAACAACTTTCCAGTTCAAAGGTTTTGCATAGGAACAAGTCTTCTAGGAGTTTTAAGTACTAGTCAGTTCTGACTCCAGTTGACTAGTCTGACTTGCAGAGTTGCAGACTTAGCAGACTTGCAGAGTTGCTGACTTGCTGAACTTGACTTTTGCAGCGCAGGACCCGGAGTTTATCGACTTGTCTACCCTGTGTGATTTGGTAAAAGCTTAATGACTTAAGCTTAAGTGATTAAGCTTAAGCTTAATAAGCTTAATGGAGGTTGAACAGGGCGGCGTCAATTTTTGTGGGGGGGGGCCGTTTTTGCCCGCGCGGAAAAATCGGAGGCACCTTCTTACCACGATTATGAATTTTGAAGCTTATTAAGCTTCTTTAAGGCTTTTAAGCTTAAGATTAAGCTTTTGATAAAGATGATTAAGAGTTTTTCTCACTGTTTCTTCACGACTTGTATGTGAGGATGTAGGAGTGGTCCTCCGCCTGCAGAGCCTGGTCCTTCGCGATCTGACAGTAGAAACAGGGGTTCTTGATCGCCAGAAGTCTACCTGTATCGACGGTTCGTGATGAGATTGACTGTAGAGCCCGTTCGTTCCTAGAGCTCCGCCTTCGCCTGAGATTGGTAGTGATTGGAAGCTCTTGATCTCTGCTCCGCTCTGATACCACTGGTGCGCAGATCGGACGCAGAATGCTCACGTGGTGAATCCCGGAAGGTCCCCAAGAACAATGAACTCTACCTTTTTGCACAAAAAACCATGTAAAAGCATGCACGACAAGAGGCAAGAGACAAATTGGGTTCAATCTCCCCCATGCCTTGTGTGAGCGCTTCACAAAGCATGTATTTTATGTATATTTCAATCTTCATGCTCAATAATAGCCCAATTTACAAAAATATGACAAGCTTTTAGCTTTTGAGTTTGCTTTCTACAAAAATAGGAAAATAAAGCTAATGGACGGTGCCCATAGAGTCTGGCACGCCCAATCTCAATGTCTAAATATAAATAACATATCCGGGCGCATAAGCGCATACAAAAATAATAATCAATAATCAATGTCTCAATAGACATAACAAAATATAGGCGTAGCGCCTATCAAAATATAATCCAAAGGTCGAATACTCGCTAGACTCCAATGCTTTCCTCCGCCACTGCTGCTATCTCTACACATCAACTGAAGCATTCACAATCGTTAGTAAAATAATACAATTAAACCGACAAAAGTGAATACCTAGCAGTCTTCAGCTACATAAATAAATCAACTGGTTAGAAATAAATCCTAACCTTAATTTATTACGAGTGCGCACTCTAAACTCATAAACGTTTATTAATTTAATATGCATTTTGCGGAATCACCCGCTATGGAATCACCCATGTACACACTAAATTAATGAAATGCCTGAAAAGGACAGGTGCCCCATCAACTTCTCGCACAAAGAATCCTCTTTGTGTATGAGCCGTGGTCATCTAAGTTTACGGAATCCATCGTAAAACCTCACGGAATCCACCGTGGAATATGCCTCATGGCATCAGCTAGTGCCTTAGCTAGTGCCAGCCCTTTTTAGATCCCATCACGTATTCCCTCATCTTGTTGTACTTTATACACATTTTTACTTTGTGAATTTTTTGTTATTCTCTCCTTACTAGAGGTACATTCACCTTTAAGTGTGAGGTTGTTGGGGATAAAGGCATGTGTGCTTGCACTATCCATGTATTTATTACATTGATACTACCCACACAACTATACATTGCAAGTGGTAGGTGCCCAGTATTGTCACTTCATTCTTTATTTTTTCAATGTTGAGTACTAAATTAAAGGAAGGTTGGTCACACATTGTGATAGTTAGAGTTTCTACATCTTGAGTCTCTCTCTCTGTTGCTCTCTTTCTTCATCCACCATAGCTCACACCTTTGTTGATTTTGCTTGCTCATGCTCCCACTCAAGTTTCTCCCTTTAGTATCAAAGGTGGAAATCAACCATGAGGTTGAGTTATAGGAAAATATAATTGTAAGAAACCAAGTGGCAAAAATGAACTAAAGGTGGATTAGTTCTCTTCTTCACATAAAGTTGATTGAGTGCATCTTGCATCAACCCTAGAGGTACTTTTCTTCCTAGTTGTTTACAGTGTTTCTATTTCTACTCATCTTTCTTATCATTTTCACCACTACTATTGTTGTTACTTTGAAGAGGATCATCAATGACATCAAGCTCAACATTTATCCCTAAATTGAATCATACATTTATCTTGACCAAATTCAAAGGAGACAAGTATGCAAAGAGAAGAGACTATGAATAACATATTTTTAGCCTCTATCTCATCATTCAAGTTGTTGGAGACCTCTTCAACTTGTGCCTCATCATCAACAAAGATGCAATTTTTTTTACAACGTTCTGTTTTTCTAGGAGGCATGACGTGCTAACCTAAATGCATATGCATTAACACGGTCCACTGCCTGAGGTGGTTTTGGTTGTAAGCCATACCTAATGGTCCCGAGATCTAGACAACACTAGAAGATACTACCTCCTGAGGCTGTCATGTTCCTTAATGAGGCCATAGGTGAGGCATAGCATGCTATCTCATGATTTTGGATGTGTCATTTGTGTTCTCCTCCCCTAACTAGGAGTGAACTGAATCATTCTATCTTTCTGCCTATTACATCTTTGAATTTGACTAGCTGATTTCTCTCTTCACTAAATCTAGTTGATGTCCCTCTAGTAAACCCCACTTCACCTTTCATCCTAAACCCCACGTCACACCATCCTAGTATTTTCCTCCCAAAGTTCTCTGGATCTTCCAATGAAGATCTAGATGCTTTTATTTAGTAGTTTGATGTAGCATACGCAATTAATTACCCTAGTCATGCTAATTAAGCTCACAAGGTTGCCGTTTTCAAATCCTCAATGTGCAAGAAGGTTGGAATCTTGGTGAGTTATAGAACATGGATGGCCATCATGGAATGTGCCATTTTCAAATCCTCAATGTGCAAGAAGGTTGGAACCTTGGTGAGTTATAGAACATGGATGGCCATCATGGAATGAGGCCTTAACTTCTTTCTATATCTGGTTCTAACTAGACTAAATGGATGAGAAAATACTTGAACAACTCTACCACCTCAAGCAAGGTGATAGATCAATTCAATCTACCACCAAGTTCACAATATTGAATAGCTCCATTGATCCAAATGCAGAGTCAATGGATGAAATGTTGAATACCATGTATGTCCAAGGTTTCAATAAACCTATTCAGAAAGCCTTTACTTCTGGTAATCTGTCCAATAGTACCAGCATTGACACACTATAAGAAATCTCTCAGGTTACTATCCAAGGAGAATTCAAGAAAAGCAAAGAGATCCAAAAAGTCAGTGGAAAAGCACCACATGATGATAGGAGTATATTGACTTTTGATTCTGACCTAGATGTAGGGTTCAGTAGTACAAAGTCTAATTTTGAGGAGGAGGAAGAAAAAAATGTTTTTTAAAAAAGAAAGAAGAAAGATAAAGAAAAGAAAACAATAGACAAGAATAAGTAAAATGATGTTATCATACATGTGGTGCACATAGTGCAATAATCTCAGGCATGTCCAGGCTAAATGTGGCCTGAAACCAAAGATGATGCAACATTTGCAACTTGGCCACACACAACACACTCAGTATTGCCAATACAGTTGTAGGTTCTAGATGACCCATCTTGGAGATTGGCAAGGGACCGGAGAGAAACCAACTCAAGCTAATGGGACAAACCTCTAATACAATTTGATTCCTACACTAGCCATGATGCCTAAGCATATGATGCCCAAAAGAGGCAAGGACAAGGCATGGCACATATACCAGGAGCCAATACAATGGTATAGATCAAGAACCAAAAGTGCATGTGATCACTTGGTTTACTGGTAAGATCTACAAGGAGGCCACGTTGCACCCCAAAGGCACTTCACGGGTTGAGTAGGAGAAATTCTACACCAAGTGGCCGGAGCCAGTGGCAACCACAATGTTTGCCTCCCCATGCTTCAATGTGGAGGTTAAACCCAAAAATTGCAGCTCAAAGTAGTAGCCAATCAATGTGCATATCCCACCCCTTTAGGGAATGAAACACCATGGGAGGACATAACCCCAACTAGTAGGAAGCTATGGCAATTCCAACTTGAGAATACATTCAAAGTCTACAAAGTTCCAATCCTAGCCAAATTAGGCCTTTAAAACATCAAACCCACCCCAAGAGAAAAATAGAAAAGAGGCAAGAGAAGACCCACAACCCAATGGAGTCAAGAACTTGGGTATTAGTCTCAACAATTAAAGAGGGAATGGCCAAAAGCTCATCCTAGCAAAGATAGAGGCAAAGTTCCAAAACATATCCTCAAAAAAGGTTAAAAGCTAAATCTACAAGATCAATTGAGATGGATATAGAGCACCATCTTAAATGCTAATCCTAGTGGCAGTGATAGACAAACTACTAAGGGGAATCTTGCATCAGCAAAAGGAAACATGCCACACACTTTGACTATTCAGGATTCATTCAAAGCATTAGTTTGATAGGGTCCTATCAACATTATTGTCCGACTAAGTGACTTACTCAACCTAGTCCTAGATTTCAAAGATCATCTCCTAAAGATGATTCAACCTGAACACGTGGTACTAACAAAACTAAAAGTAGTGGCCATGATGTCCCAAGCCCTATTCAAAATGGTGAGGAAGATTCAACACCAACCTATGCCAGAAGGCCCCCTATCCAACCCGATCATCCTGGTCATTCTTATTTGGTGTAGAGACCAAATCTTGTAGAATGTTTTGCTCAATAGTGGATTGAGGGTAAATTAATGGCCACTTGCCAACAACTAGGATTGATGGATTCAAAACCCATATTTTTCTTGGTATAGATGGCCAATCAGTAGAGAGTACGCCCTCTTAGCATCATTAAGTTAATACTTTTGGAAGTTGCCACAATGTAGTTTCTAGTACCTTTGGTAGTAATAAACATAGAGCATGCTAGTAAAGATTACAACCACTTGCTATTGGAAAGACCCTGGCTATGCCAATCACGAGTCAATCAAAATTGTGATCAAGGTAAACTAACTATCTAGAGACACCAGTAGAAGAAGGTAATGGATACACATTTTAAATATAACAATACACCCTAAATCCTTGTAAAATAGCACCAAGCTCCCTCTTGTGCATTTTGTAAATGTAGATGGACATGGGTGAAGGAACCATATAAATATGAATGGAATAGGGAAAGAGGACCTAAGCTAAAATAATCAGTCATGTAAAAAAGGGATGGGCGTCCAAAGAGGAGTAGGACATCATGTATAAAAATGTAGAAAGTGAATGAATAAGCTCATTCTTGTGTGTGGCCAAAGCTAGTTCTTCTTCTTCTTATTCTTGTTTGTGCTTGTGCTTACACTACAAGGGAATGGGGATATAGTAACGGGTGTTTTTGATGCAAATTAGCAGGATCACTATTTGCATCGCAAATAGTGATGCCACTCTAAGAAAAAAGAAGCGGGTGAAAACCCAAGCATGGTATTTTTTTGCAAAGAGTTTGATAGAGAGTGAAAGAGAAAGCGAAAGAGATCGTGGATTTAGGAGGGAGAGGGAGAGGAATAGAGAAAGAGAGAGAAGGACAGCTTCTCACCACCGTCATTTGCAAAGAAGAGGGAGAAGTGCACGAAGGAGGAAGAGGGGCCGTCACGAAGAGGAGATGAAGAATCCATCCTTGGGCCTTTGTGGTAAGTACATTGCCTCCTCTTGGTTTGTTCTTCTTCTTTCTTCTTTTCTTTGGTTTGTTTTTCTTGAGAATGAGGTGCATTGAGGGAGAAAGAGAGAAAATGAGAGAGGGAGAAGAAGAAAGGAAAAGGAAGAGAGAACAAGAGAGAGAGAGAATAAACATGAAAGATAACAAAGAAAGAGAGGAAGAGAGAGAGAAAGGGAGGAGAATGAGTGAGAAAACACGAGGAGGGGGAGAGAAACAAAGAGAGGGGTAACAAATAAAGAGAAAGAGAGAAAGAAATAGAAAGGGGAGGGAACATTAAATGAAGAGTGCAAAGAGAGGTGGATAAATTGTGTTAGGTTAGCTAGAAAACTAAAGCTACTCCTCGAGGGAAGCAAGTGTTTAAATTGCCCATGGATTTTTTATACAGAAAAGTGGTCTTGGTTAGCCAAGAGGATTCCATTAAAAATATGAAATGCTAGATTAGGTCAAGTTAGGAATGATTGAATGTCAACTATCCTAGTGTATCATCCTAGATCCAAATCAATGTTATTATAGGGGATGTGAGTTGGGGCTATACCTTATTAATAAAGTGGTTGATGAATATCACTCCCCTCATTTCTCACTCTCTTTAAAACAATGCAATTTTCTACTTAAGTTTGAGAGATGATAGCAAAGTAGTTATCTTAAGCTAATGTTAGATAACCATGGTAGGAGACTATAGTCATGATTTAGGCTTGCTTTAGGTTGATCATTGTGGGGTTGAGGTGGAACTTTCCCTATGTGGTAGACTTAAGTAGTTTGAGGTAATGGAGTTTGATCATTACAAGGGAGTTTTGAGCAGAAGTTACATTGATTACCTCTTGATAAATTTGTGCCATTAGGATTCGATGGATAGACATGTTACAAATATAGATATGAACCTAGATATGACTATAGTCTCTAGATTTGCAAGGCCATGCACTCTCTAGTATTTGGATGAAAAGAGATCAATTCGTGCACACCTTAGATTGACCTTATGATCTTTCTCCATCATGAAAGGTGTTGGATATGGAATGGCATGTATTCTTTTATCAATGTTGATCATCTTCCCTATATTAGAACCAACCTTAAGTAGATATAGTGGATGGAAAATCTAAAAGTTATTAAATGTTTATTTTGAATGAATCTAGGATTAAACATACTATTAATGTATCTAATTTCCATGGGTAAATCTTTATAATAGGATTCTTATCATGATATAAAATCTTAGTTATTGGAAAAACTTAAATAAAATATGACTCTTTGCCTTCTACTTGTGCAAGCTCAATAGCTCCTAAAAATTTATGTTAAAATGTAAGAAGTTTTATATGGAACATTAATAATGTATATTATGTATTGTAAACCAAGACGTTTCAGTTGATGTTAATTCTATTGAGTTACAAGAGAAGAAATCCCTTCTCAAACAAATTAAAAAAGAAAAAGAAAAAGAGAACAAAAACCAGTTGTTTGTCATAATGTATATGTAACGTGTCCTCTTGTCCACTTGTGGGACATGTCTTAGCAGCCCATCGGGAGGAGAGTCTAGAAAGTGCCACCTAGCACTTGCAAGGAATGTCATAGGGTTTGCGATCTAGGTCTTCTCGAGTCTACCCCGAAGCGGAAGTATCCGGCCGTTCCCACTTAGGACCGACCTGAAGTCAGGGTTTTTTTTTCCTATCAACCAAGTCTCTAGGAAGTAACTAGCGTCGAGCTCCAGATGAACCACTTTGCGTAGGAACAACAAATTCGAAGCGGATTTATGCTGCACTTGGTTCATGGAGAATGGAAAACGAGAGGGATGCAAAACTCAACTTTTCTGTCCATAAGGCATAGTCCCATTCCGATTCCCTGAAATAGCATAAATCGGGATTCTAACTCTACTATCTCTAGGTATTCACAGTTTCATTATCACGTATTTGAGAAAAGTTCCCAACTAACCAGGACCATCCTTCCTTAGGACGGACCCAAGTCACGTCCACCGCACTTTCCTCGGGTTGCTTAGTTATCTAATTATCTACCATATTATGTTTTGTTGAGATGACAAGCTCAACACATGCGGACATTAATGATGGACCGCCTAGTTAGATGGTTCCATACGTCTACACTTAGTACATCGGTGGTCATTATGACTCTCACATGGCCACTGACTCATTACTTATTATATTCAGGTTGTTACACCTATTTACAGTTGGCATAGTTATAGCGCCAGTCGACTAGTGTAGTCGGTTATGCATTGTTTGACTTAATAGGCCACTTTCCTTTATGTTGTATCTTATCTATACTTTGTGTACATTGTAAAGTGTGTGCAAGAAGAAGAAGAAACCAGCAAGAAAACGTTTTGGCCTCCATCTCTCTTCTTGTCTCTTGAGTGACCTTCTCCTTGTGCATTCTGTGTGTGTTCAGCGCAACATCTTGAGCAAGTCCCCCCACCACGCGATTCTTGACATGGTATCAGAACTGCGCCACTGAGAGAGGCTGATTTTGAAGGCTGAAGTGAAGGAGAAGAAGCAAGGTTCGAGCAAGCAAGCCACGGGTAAGAAGCTCTCCCATCCTTCTACTCTCAGTCTTGGATAGTGCCTGTGGAGGCACCGGAAGTAGGGCATAGCAAAAATCTCAAATTTTATGAGATTTGGTGTGCGCGAAGAGCACTGTGTATTCTGCAGATGTGTCCTTTAGGGCTTTCTCACAGTTATTTTGGGCATCTGAGGCCGTTTCAGGCCCCGTTTTAAACTCACAAGGTTGTGGACAACAGTTCGAGATACCCTGCAATTTCAGCTGTGTCTGCCGTATACAGGTGCACAGGTTACAGATTTCAGATCTGTAAGTTCAAAGGTATTTATAGTGAATAAACACAAGGTTTATCTACAAACTAGTTGCAGATTGCATGTATTGTTGAGTAGATAGTGAAAAAGGCTCTCTGGTGTATTGTTGTGCACTACAGGTTGAGGGTTGCAGAAGATTTGCTTGCTGTTTGGTATTAGTTTTGTGATAATGGTAGAGAACATTGGAAACCCCATCATTGAGAAGCTCAATAAGAACAACTACCCTTCATGGAAGGTCCCTGTCACGAACTTCCTTGTTGGAAAAGGCCTCTATGACTTTGTTTCAGGTGAATAAAAGGAGCCGGAGATGAGTGATCTTCCAACTGCAGAAGAGACAAAGGTACAAAAGGAATGGAATGCAAAAGACAAAAAGGTCTTGTATTGGCTGTCTGCAGTAATTGACAATAATATGCTGGGACATATTAGCAATGCAGAGAATTTATATGTAGCTTGGACCATACTTGAATGTATGTTTTTCGTAAATACAAAGGCACGAAAGATTCAACTCAAACAAGAGTTGAATACATTGAAGAAAGGGAAGATGTCTATCAGTGAGTATGCACTGAAGGTAAGGAGCATTGCTGCCTTGGCAGCGATTGATGCAATGCCTGATGATGATTATTTGGTGTCGTCTACCTTAGGTGGACTTAACAATGAAAAGGCTTGGAAGTCTTTTGTAACTTTCGTATATGTCAGAAAGCCATTTCCAGATTTCAATGAGTTGGTCTCCCTTATGATCACTGAAAAGATCAACATGCAGAGTGAGATATCTGAAAAAAGTGGTGAGCAGGTCCAAGCTTTCTACTCCAGTTCAGGAAGGGGACGTGGCAGGTCCTCTTCAAGAGGCCGTAGTACAGGACGTGGTAGTGACAACCAGCAAAACAAATTGAATCAGCAATTTGGTGATATGCAGGTTTCAGGAGGTCGTGGTAACTTTAGAGGCAGGGGGAGCTTTAGAGGAAGAGGTGGATGGAAGAACAGAGGTTCTAACAACTTTGGTATTGTATGTCACTACTATGGCAAAACATGTCATATTGCAGCCCAATGTTATGCTAAGAAAGATGATATTCGCAGTGGTAAGTTGCAGCAAGGAAACTATGCATCGTCTTCACGACAGAATGAAGACAAAAATGAACGTTTGTTTGTTATGCAGCATATGCTGAATGCTATTACAGGAAAGGGAACACATAATGATATTTGGTATGTTGATTCAGGTGCATCCAATCATATAACCAGCCATGTAGAATGGTTTGGAGAGATGCAAGATTTGCAAAATACAAGTTATGTGCAGACGGGTGATGATTCATTTCCACCCAATTTCACACATTGAAAAAGTTCCCTTGTCCTTGCATGATGGTAAGACAAAGAGTCTTTCAGATGCATTACATGTGCCATCTATTACAAAGAGCTTGGTCTCAGTCGGTCAAATGGTAGAGCAAGGGCTGCAAGTAAAATTTAATGCAAAGGGCTGCTTTGTAGAAGACTTCAATGACAAGTGCAGGTTGGTTGCAAAGGGAAGTAGAGTTTACTTTGGATGCTGGAATTCCTACTATGAATGCTGCTATGTATGCTAAAGGAAAAGGTGTTGTTGCAAATATTGAAATTTGGCATAAACACATTGGACATGCAAATGTACAAAGGCTGAAATTAATGCAGTCCAAAGGGCTGGTTATAGGTTTTCCTACATTTAGAGTTGTAAAATTTCATAAGGTATGCGAAGCATGTCAGTTTGGTAAGCAGGCAAGACAACCCTTTTCACATGACAGAGATGTAAGCAGAAATATCCTTGATGTTGTGCATACAGATATTTGGGGGCCTACACAAAATATATCTCTTGGAGGCAGTTCATACTTTGTCACATTCATTGATGATTGTTCTAGAAAGCTGTGGGTATATTTTATGAAGGAAAAGAGTGAAGCGTTTGAGAACTTTAGAACTTTCAAGGCTGCAGTTGAAAGAGAAACAGGCTTGAAAGTAAAGTGCTTGAGGTCAGATGGAGGGGGAGAGTACCTCTCGAATGAGTTCAGTGATTTTTTAAGGTCTCATGGGATAAAGAGATAGTTCACATGCAGGTCTACCCCACAGCAAAATGGTGTTGCAGAAAGAAAAAACAGGTATATTGCAGAAGTTGCACGGGCATTAATGGTTGAAAAGAATATGCCCAAACATTTTTGGTCTGAGGCTATCCATATTGTTGTCTACATTATGAATAGAACTCCCACAGTTGCAGTTCATGGGATGACTCCTGAAGAATGCTTTACTAGCAAGAAGCCTGATGTATCGCATTGAAGGTATTTGGCTATGTTGCATATGTTCATGTGCCAGATGAGCTATCAAGGACTCTTAGTGGACCAAAGACATCATCTAGTAGTCCTTAGTCTGGGAGACTAAGGAGTAGCTCTACATCCTCAGGTGCATCTAGTAGCACTATAGGTAAAGACAAAGGAAAGAATAAAGTGTCAGATGGCATTGATGCAGTTCTTGATGGAGACTCTAGTGGCTCAGAGAGCTTGGATGATGAGCTTGATATTCCTTCTGTCAGGACACTAGGTGTATAGAGAGCTCATAGTAATGTAAAGGCTCCATTGAGTGATCCGTGTCAAGATTGTGGGAGAGAAGGAAGGAGTCTCACTTGTAGCTTTCTTGCTTGCACAATGGGGGAATACACACAAAGGTGGAGGCTGAAAACAATTTTCCTCTTCTTAGTTGTGTAAGCCAAAAAGAAGTCTCATACAAAGAAATAGAAGAACCCTATATATGGGTCTCAAACCAAAGACAACTAACTAAGGTGGCATACTAACTAAGCCACGAACTAGAGTAGATAAGGATAGCTGTCATCTAGCTATTATTCATGGATGGTGTACCAACCGCATCTGCAAACAACTGACAAGTCGGTGACATAAATGCACAACGGTCACCCTGGCCTATCACGAGTTGAGCTCGATATCTCAACACTCCCCCTCGAGCTCAATCCCAATTCCTGCACACCAAGCAGGTCTTTGAACTTGCGCAGCTTCTCTGCGCCCAATGCAGCACTCCCAAAAGAGAACACATATCCACTGGTAGATCGTCTATCAGAAATACTACCAGCCCAATCAGCATCAGTGTATCCATGTAGCTGTATCTAAACCCCAGTCTCATAAAATAGTCCATAGTGCAATGTGGACTTTACATACCTGAGTATGCGTCTAGCCGCATCCAAATGCGGTTTCCTTGGAGCCTGCATAAACTGACTTACCAATCCAACAGCATAGCTCAAATCTGGCCTAGTAATAGTCATATAAATCAAACTTCCTACTATGCGTCTGTACATAGTAGGGTCTTCCAGAAGCTCACCTACATCTGTGCTCAGCTTCACATTCTGCTCCAAAGGAACTGAAATAGGCTTACAGCCTGTCATCCCATATTTGGACAGCATGTCCAATCCATACTACCTCTACAAGAGTTGTATCCCACTTGGTGATCTAATCACCTCAATGCCCAAGAAATAACAGAGCTCTCCCAAATCCTTCATCTCAAACTTTTGCTTCAATAGCATTTTCACATGAAGGATATCTTCATCACTGTCACCTGTCATAATCAAATCATCAACATAAATGACAAGTAGCATAATACCTTTCTCTGTTTTTTCACATAAAGTAAGAAATCTGCCTTGGAAATTTGAAAGCCAATAGTAACAAGATACTATCCTATCTTGTCAGACCATGCTCTAGGTGCTTGCTTCAAGCCATACAATGCTTTCTTCAACCTGCAAACAAACTCAGGATGAACAGCATGCACATAACCTGGTGGCTGCTCCATATATACCTCTGCTTGCAAATCACCATGCAAGAAGGCATTCTTTACATCCATCTGATGTAAAGACCATTCCTTTGATGCAGCCATAGCAATGACTGCTCTTACGGTTGCCATCCTTGCAACCGGACTGAATGTTTCTTCATAATCAATGCCATATATTTGTGCATACCCCTTGACTACTAATCTTGCCTTGTATCTGTTCACAGAACCATCTGCATTGTGCTTCACCTTATAAACCCACTTACAGCCAATTGCATTTTTACCTTTAGCCAAGGATACCAACTTCCATGTAACATTTGCTTCCAAGGCATCCATTTCTTCATCCATGACTTTCTCCCATTTTTCTTTTCCCATGACTTGCTCAAAAGAAGTGGGTTCTGGTTCCTGTATCACTTTGACCATATATGCATAGTGAATGGCTGTATATCCATCATATTTCAGCCTATCCACAGGATACCTAGCTCTGGTAGACCTGCGCAAAGTAGGTTCACTCCCAGGTGCTCTCAAAACATCCCTGGTCTTCCTTACTCCAGGTGTAACAATAGAAGGAATACCCAACTCATCATCAATGCTCTGTTCTGAGCCACTGGATTCACCATCCACATAAGAGTGACCTGCATTCACATCAAACATGGGCTGATCTACCTTCTCTTTTCCTTTTCGTGATACCTGAATACCACTATCTGCATTGCTTTGAGAAGATTCTCCTGATCTCAATCTGCCTGTCCATGGCGAAGAATGTGAACCACTGCTAGAGGACGCTCCAGGTCCACTAATATTTTGTGACTGCTGCTGTGAATTCTGTGCAGCATGATCATTTTGTGCATCTACATCATCAATCACATTTATTGGTTTATACCAGCTACTCATCTCATCAAAAACAACATCTCTTCTCAATGTAAACTTACGAGTAGAAGGGTTATACCATCTATACCCTTTAACCAATAAAGATGCACTTCTCAACTTTTGGATCCAACTTGGATCTCAACTCATCTGGCACATGAACATAGGCAATGCAACCAAAAATCTTCAAATGAGAAATATCTGGTTTCCTACCAGTATACCTCTCCTCTGGAGTCATCCCACGTATTGCTACAGTGGGAGTCCTGTTCATTATGTAGACTGCTGTAGCAACTGCCTCAGCCCAATAAAAATCTGGTAGGTCTTTTTCATTGAGCATGGCACGAGATACCTCTCCAATATGCCTGTTTTTCCTTTCTACAATTCCATTTTTTTGTGGGGTATGACTGCATGAATATTGCTACTTTATGCCATGCTCCTGTAAGAACCTTGCAAACTCATTTGAGAGGTACTCTCCCCCTCCATCTGACCTTAGGCATTTTATTTGCAGGTCTGTTTCTTTTTCAACCATAGCTTTAAGAGTTTTGAAATGCCTAAAAACTTCACTTTTCTTTTTCATAAAATACACCCAAACTTTTCTGCTATAGTCATCAATAAAAGTGACAAAATAATGATAGCCTCCAAGAGATGCAGCTTTAGTAGTCCACACATCAGAGTGGATTAATTCCAATGGCTTCTTACTCTCTTGAACATGTCTAGGAAATGGTTTGCTTGCCTGTTTTCCAAACTGACAGGCTTCACATACCTTATGCATTTCTGCAACCTTGAATTTAGGCAATCCTGCAACAATATTTTGGGCCTGCATTGATTTAAGTCGATGTACATTAACATGACCAATGCGTTTATGCCAGATATCAATATCTGCAACTACACCGGTCCCATGTGCAAACATTGCTGCACTCAATTCAGGCATGTCTGCATCCAATGTAAACATTCTGCCCTTCTTCTTTCCTTTTGCTATCAAGCGACCTTTATTTTTCATATCCTCAACAAAGCATCCATGAGGATTAAATCTGACCTGCAAGCCCTGCTCAACCATTTGACCAACAGAAACCAGATTCTTGGTGATATTCAGGACATGAAATACATCGGACATGTATTTCTTTTTTCCATCCTGCACAGACAAAGGAATTTTTCCAATCTACACAATAGGATGTGCAGTATCATCACCAATCTCCACAAATCCTGGTTTTTCCATTTTCCTTGCATCCTCCATCCATTCTGCATGACCCGTCATGTGGTTTGATGCACCTGAGTCAACATACCATACATCATTTCTTTCTTCTGCACTTGTCACAGAATTGTTCATGTGCTGCACCATAAACAAATGCTCATTTCTGTCATCACCCTGTCTACTAGAAGATGCATAATTTCCTTGTTGCAGTTTTCCATTCATGATGTCATTCTCCTTTTTATAGCAGTCTTTAGCCATATGATCCATTTTACCACAGTAGTAGCATTCAACATTACTGTTTGCATTTTGACCTCTTTGCCATCCACCACGACCTCTTTGGCTCCCCCTGCCTCTAGAGTTACCACGTCCTCCTCCATAGGACTGGTTTTCTTGAGTTTGCTGCATATTCTGATTTCTACCACGGCCTCCAGATCGGCCTCCTCTACCTCTGCCTCTACCTCTTGCAGCATTTGAGTAGAAGACAGCTTCTTTTGAAGTTCCTCTTGAAGAAGATGCACCACCATTTCTCTGCTCCTCAGAAATTAGAAGAGCAATCAACTCCTCAAAATCAGGAAATCTTTCACGAACTGAAATGGATGTCTGAAACTGTGCATAATCCTTTCCTAGACCATTCAAGGTCACAGAAACTAAATCATCATCTTCCACTGGCGACCCAATGGAAGCAAGTGCATCTGCAATCTACTTCACCTTCATGTGGTAGTCATTGATACTCATACTTTCTCTTTGCACATTATGCAACTCTTGCTTGAGCTGCATTTTCCTGGCTTGCGTATTTGTGCTATACATTTTTGACAAAGTATCCCATGCCTCCTTTGGTGTACTTGCATCTTGAATATGCACAATCATAGAGTCTCAAATACTGATAGACAACCAGTACATAATTTTCCTAGCTCTCTCATGCCATGCTTTGAATGCCTGCATTTGTTGTTGATTGGGAACATCAGGAAGAACTGGTTCTTCTTCATTTCCTGCAACAAATTCCCAATATCCTTTTCCCATAAGAAAATTCGTCATTCTAAACTTCCATGCTTGGAAGTTGTTCTTGTCAAGCTTTTCAGTTACAATTTGTGAAAGAGAATCAGACACCATTACAGAATACTGCAAAAAATTCTATCACTGCAGAGAACACAGCTTCAGCCTCACAAGGGCAAATCTGCAAAACTGACGAAAGTGGTATTTAACCACACAATCACTTCCTAGTAATGATTTTGCATCAATAGGCAACAAGGATGATTCTGTAACTCCCAATGTCTCTGAGCACAAGCATACAATGCAATTTCTATAGTAACTTTTCACCGACCTGTAGAACAGTGGCTGCACAGCATAAAATTGGGCATTTTCCTGAGTGCATGCAGAAAACTTCCGCCTCCAAAACAGGCCCCGAAATGGCCTCAAATCAAAAAAACAGGGTCGCCGAGGGCTAAAGCCTTCGCCTGCAGCATATACTGCCCTGTTGCTTCACCACGAAGGATGTCTCAACCTGAGACAATGCACTCTTGCAATTTCCAGCTGTGCTACCTGCAGAGATCTGCTCCCAAAACAGAAAATGAAAGCAACACTGCTCCTCTTACCAGAACACCGCGAGCTTGGCTTGCTTTCTTGAGCTCCTTACCACGAACAAGGCTCTAATACCATGTCAAGATTGTGGGAGATAAGGAAGGAGTCTCACTTGTAGCTTTCTTGCTTGCACAATGGGGGAATACACACAAGGGTGGAGGCTGAAAACAGTTTTCCTCTTCTTAGTTGTGTAAGACAAAAAGAAGTCTCATACAAAGAAATAGAAGAACCCTATATATGGGTCTCAAACCAAAGACAACTAACTAAGGTGGCATACTAACTGAGCCACAAACTAGAGTAGATAAGGATAGCTATCATCTAGCTATTTTTCATGGGCGGTGTACCAACCGCATCTGCAACTGACAAGTCGGTGACATAAATGCACAATGGTCACCCTAGCCTATCACGAGTGGAGCTCGATATCTCAACAATCTGGTGGTACACAAATCTAGCAGGGTCAGATACCCTATTAAAAGATTTGGTTTTGAAGGTTATGCATCTCACCATTATGCTTATATGGTGAAACTAGTTGAGGATGTTGAGCCGACTTGTTTTGAGGATGCTATTGGTTATACTCATTGGGATGCAGCAATGGATGAGGAGATGGCTGCATTAGAGACCAATAAGACTTGGGATCTAGTATCATTGCCGAAGGGCAAGAAAGCTATTGGATGTAAGTGGGTTTATAAGATTAAGCACAATGCAGATGGTTCTATTAGTAGGTATAAAGCTAGGCTGGTTGCAAAAGGCTATTCCGAGACATATGGCATAGATTATGAAGAAACCTTCAGTCTAGTTGCTAGGATGGCAACTGTCAGATGTGTAATTGCTTTGGCAGCAGCCAAAGGTTGGAGGTTGCAGCAAATGGATGTGAAGAATGCCTTCTTGCATGGTGATTTGTAGGAAGAAGTGTATATGGATCAGCCAGTAGGTTATGAAGATTTATAACATCTCACGTATGTGTGCAGGTTGAAGAAGGCATTCTATGGGCTCAAGCAAGCACCTAGAGCATGGTCTGACAAGATCAGAGAGTATCTTGTCAATATTGGCTTTTATGTTTCTGATGTTGATCACTCATTTTATGTGAGAAAGGGAGGTGCAGGTTTGGTCATCATAGTCATCTATGTGGGTGACTTGATTATTACAGGTGATAGTGATAATGGGATTGCTAAAGTCAAGGACTTTTTGAAGAACAAGTTTGAGATGAAGGATTTAGGTGAGCTAAGGTACTTCCTTGGCATTGAGGTGATTAGATGTGATGATGGTATATGGCTGTCCCAAAGACAGTATGGCTTGGATATGTTGTCCAAGTATGGTATGACAGCATGCAAACCACTTTCAGTCCCACTGGAACAGAATGTAAAGTTGAGTGCTGATGTTGGGGATAAGATAGAAGACCCTACTATGTTCAAGAGGATAGTGGGGAGTTTGATCTACATGACCATTACAAGGCCAAACTTGAGCTACGTTGTTGGTCTTGTGAGTCAGTTTATACAAGTACGTAGAAAGCCACATTTGGATGTAGTCAGATGCATATTGAGATATGTGAAATCCACATTACATTATGGACTTTTCTATAAGGCAGGTACAGATGTACATGTGTTTGGATACACAGATGCAGATTGGGCTGGTAGTATGTCTGATAGAAGATCTACCAGTGGATATATGTTCTCTCTTGGTAGTGCAGCAGTTACTTGGAGCAACAAAAAGAAATCTACAGTTGCTTTGTCGAGTACAGAGGCTGAGTATAGAGGTCCTGCTATTGCAGCATGTGAGGTAGTATGGTTGCAAAAGTTATTGGTTGATTTAGATGTGTAGGTGGAAGGTCCAGTTGTCATTTATTGTGACAACATGAGCAATATACACTTGGCTAGGAACCCTGTGTTCCATGCCAGGACAAAACATATTGAGGTACAGTACCACTTTGTGAGAGAGAAGGTACTAGCAGGTGAGATTGACTTGGTCTATGTCAGCACACAAGATCAAATAGCTGACATCTTCACGAAGGCATTGGGTATATGGAAGCTACAAAAGTTTTGAAGCTTACTTGGAGTTACAGAGATGCAGTTGAGCTTGAGGGGGAGTGTTGAGATGACAAGCTCAACACATGCGGACATTAAGGATGGACCGCCTGGTTAGATGGTTCCACACATCTACACTTAGCACATCAGTGGTCATTATGACTCTCACATGGCCACTGACTCATTACTTATTATATTCAGGTTGTTATACCTATTTATAGCTGGCATAGTTATAGCGCCAGTCAACTAGTGTAGTCGATTATGCATTGTTTGACTTAGTAGGCCACTTTCCTTTATGTTTTATCTTATCTATACTTTGTGTACATTGTAAAGTGTGTACAAGAATAAGAAGAAACCAACAAGAAAACGTTTTGGCCTCCATGCAGACATTAATGATGGACCGCCTGGTTAGATGGTTCCACACGTCTACACTTAGTATGTCAGTGATCATTATGACTCTCACATGGCCACTGACTCATTACTTATTATATTCAGGTTGTTACATCTATTTACAACTGGCATAGTTATAGCGCCAGTCGACTAGTGTAATCGGTTATGCATTGTTTGACTTAGTAGGCCACTTTCCTTTATGTTGTATCTTATCTATACTTTGTGTACATTGTAAAGTGTGTGCAAGAAGAAGAAGAAACCAGCAAGAAAACGTTTTGGTCTCCATCTCTCTTCTTGTCTCTTGAGTGAGCTTCTCCTTGTGCATTCTGTGTGTGTTCAGTGCAGCATCTTGAGCAAGTCCCCCCACCACGCGATTCTTGACATGTTTGACACGCAAAAGTAGCTTCCTTAATTAACCAATTTAAACACAAGTTCCTTCATGTAACTTAGGCACTAACATAAAAAAACAATGTCAAGCAAGTTCCTTTTTCAAATATTTGATCTTTATTTATCATAATCTTGGAATACATCAAGTATCTTGTCGAAGGCTATCCCAGCAATTATCAGGATTGCTGCTCCAAGTTTGCCCGTAGACTAGTACACGGGTCTTGAGATCCCATCTCGAGTCACGTCAGTCTCTTGTGCGAGATCTGGAGGCAAGGAATTTACGGCTAGAGCCTCCCCTGGCACCCAAGAGTCCTCCTACTCCAAGTAGCACCCACAGAGAGACCTCTCACAGCGGGCTCGATCCATGTACCCGACGCAGCTAAAAAACCCCTTGGATAGGTCCAGGTAGGCAGTCGAAGATAACTAAACATGCCTCTCCCTCCAGGCTATTAACCTGAAGCATTAAGTGTTCGATCCTGGATTGTTCGCGACTTGGCAAGATTCCAAGGGCTTGGCAAGCTAGGTTGCTTGTTTACCCTTTTTCCTTGGGTTAGGGTTTATACCCTGCCGACCCCAATTATCATTACCTTAGGTCTCCTTGTACTATAGTCAAGACAACCTCGTTGTGCTTGGTTGGTCAATTTGCTTCTTAGCCAAATCAATCCAAGGCGTAGGCCTTGATCGATAATCCAACCTAGAGTTTAACCTATCGGTTTATCTTGGACTAGGGAAACGTCCTTGTTCCATAGTATAAGGTCGTAATGACAGTTTGCAAGCAACTCGCTTGGTCACTTAACATCTTTTGTTTGTCAATATTACTAGTATTCATGTACTAAGGCCTAGTGCCCTCTCTTACTCTCAACATAGAACAATCTAAGTACGAGAACGCTAGATTAACTCTGCAAGCGCAATACTTCTAAGCAACATTTTTAACTTAACTTAACCTATCTTCTCATATTGAATGTAACTATCATTTCATGTGTATTGCATCCTAAATGCTTTTCATCAAATAAAATATAACCCTTTTTCTTTTCATACATTTACTTATGCATGCAATTGTTTATGCAAATTCTAAATAAAATATAACTCTCTCTCCATAGTAACTATCTATTCTTTAATTAAACATCCTTTTATGAATTAACCTATTTACGGTCTTCATAAGGGATTTTTATTGCACAAATACATTGTATAAAACATAGTTCATTCTTTTCAACGTAAGTTGCATTGGTCACAAGGGATTTTTATTGCACAAATGCATTGTATACAACATAGTTCATTCTTTCCAATGTAAATTACCCAATGCAACCTTCCAAAGCATAAGAACACTGCAATATATATTTAACCTATATGCGAGATGAAACTAGGACATTATTTCATAAGTGCATCTTTAACACATGAACCATATATTCAAAAATGCAACAACCTGAACATCCGCAAGAGGGGTATTATCGATTCTTGCGCTTTGGGTGGGGACTCCTACACATGCTCCTATGCGTGCTCCTCTTGTGTGGCGCTTTGGGGCCAATCACAATTGGAATTTGGGAATAATTCGGGCAGGTGGAGGGTGTGCTAAAATTTCCTGCAAGTTGGCAGTCCTTCCTTCCCGCAAGGGAACTCCCTTCACAACAAGTTGTGTCCTTCATGTGATCTGCGGGTGAAGCACCCCTAAGAAGCTTTTTGTGGAAGCTTCTTTAGTTTCTTGTTTTTTGACAGTCGGCCCTGACAGCATGTCCTCCTCCTCAATCATGCTGAGAGTGGTGATGATGACGAAAATGATGATGATGAGGATGGCAGCGGTCCTGGCAGCTTGGCAGCATTTTAGGCGGAGCAGGGGGTGACGTGGTGTGTCAAGCGGAGTAGGGGGACGGCGCTAAAGACAGAGTAGGGGGGCAGCACTGAAGACCACGGGGGGGGGGGGGGGGCTCCCCTTATATAGTGGGGAGGGGGTGGTTCATGGGGGGGAGATGGCCGTTTGACGGGCTGCCACCCCTAGACCTGGGGGGTGCATGTCCCCTCTCCCACTCTACTCCCTCTCTCTCTCTCTCTCTCCCCGACATGCTGTCGGAAGGGGGAGAGAGAGAGGTTAAAAAAATTTGAACTAAATTTAAAAAATTTTAAAAAGAGGAGGGGGGTCTTATGGGACGGGAAATGTTACATCCTCTCCCCCTTAAAGGAATCGGGATGTCCTCATCTCGAGAAGATTTGGGGGTATTGTTGGTTGAGAGTATTTTCATCCATCTAGGTGGCATCCTCTTTGGGATAATCTTTCCACTGGATGAGGTATTCTTTCAAGGTCCTTGATCTCAAATGCCTCTCCCTAACATCTAGGATTCTATCAGACCGTAGTTCAAGGATTCCTTGGCTAGGCATTACAATTTGTTGATCATCAAGTACATGTTTCAGATTAGGTAGATAATTTTTCAATAGGCTAACATGGAATACATGATGAATCTTTAGAGTTGTGGGTAGCTGAAGTCTGTAAGCATTAGGCCCTAGGCACTTGATGATCTTATAAGGTCCACAATACCTCGGACTTAGCTTCTTGTACTCTCCCAAGGACAGTGAACACTTTTTAGGGCGTACACGAATGAAGACCATATCACCTACGACGAAGGATCTATCTTGCCGTTTCAAGTTAGCATAGGTCTTCTGTCTATCCTTGGCAGCTTGAATCTCTTGTCTTATTGATTTGATTTGATCATCCATGTCTTCCATCATCTGTCTTGAAGCTTCTACCCTCAAAGTTGGATCCAAGAAGTTCAAAGGGATACGACAATCATGCCCATACAATGCATGAAAAGGGGTCATCTGAATACTCTGTTGGTAAGAAGCATTGTAAGCAAACTCAACCAGTGGTAAGTATTGAATCCACTTTTTGGGTTCGCAACAATAGTATGCCCTAAGCATATCTTCAATGACTTGATTGACTCGTTCTGTTTGACCATCAGTTTGGGGATGATAAGCTGTGCTGAAATAGAGTTGAGTTCCAATAGCCTCAAAGATAGCCCTCCAGAAGTGTGGTGTGAAAAGAGAGTCACGATCACTAATGATTCTTTTGGGTAACCCATGAAGTTTGAATATTTCCTCGATGAATAATCTTGTGATTTTTGAAGCTTTATAGTTTGTCTTGATAGGGATGAGATGTGCGATCTTGGTGAGCATATCTACTACAACCAAAATAGAGTTATATCCTTCCTGAACTTGGGGTAAGCCAACAATAAAGTCCATACTAATGAAGTCCCATTTCATTTGTGGAATGTCAAGTGGTTGCAATTTCACAAGAATTTTAACATGTTCTGTCTCAATGCATTGACAAAACAAACATTCCGTGACATATTTGAGTACGTCTCCCTTGAGCCTTTCCCAAAAATAGCTCTTTCTGACCGTATTAAGGGTCTTGGCATAACCAGGATACCCTGAGAAAGGGGAGTCATGGGCTTCCCAAAGTATCTTCTGCTTGAGAGTTTGGCTTGCAAGGATACATAATCTTGTCCTAAAGTAGACAAGTCCATTACTGATGGAGAATTCTTGATACTTCGTCTTTAGCTTCGGGTCTTGATCCTTGATGGGGATCTCCCTTAGCATTTTCTGATAGATTGGGTCATGATATGCCCCTTCTTTTGCTAGCTCAAGATTCGGGGTGTTTAGCATTGATACCTTTGTGGCTAGAGACCTTGCTATTGATGGATCTTGCAAAATGAGAGAATTTAGAAATGCCTTGCGACCAAGTGCATCGGCAACTACATTCTCTTTTCCAAGCCTATATTTGATTTCAAAATCATATTCTTCCAGCACTTTGATCCATCGACGTTGCCTCATATTGAGCTCATTCTGGGTGAAAATCCATTTAAGACTCTTATGGTCCGTTACTAAGGAAAATTTGTTACCTAGCAAGTAATGTCTCCAAAGTTTGAGAGCATGGATGATAGCTAACAGCTCCAAGTCGTGGGTAGCATAATTCCTTCCGTGGCTCTTCAATTTTCTTGAAGAATATGCTACGAGATTACCTTCTTGCATAAGTACACATCCTAAAGCAAGTGCGCTAGCATCAGTTACCACTTCAAACTCCTTACTAAGATCAGGAAGTTTCAGGATGGGTGCTGATACTAAGCTTTGCTTTAGTTTGTCAAAGCTGGTCTGTTCAACAAGTAACCATACAATTGCTACTTGCTTCTTTAGTAGATCAGTCATAATCTTTGATGAAAATTCTGTACCACCCTGTCAACCCAAGAAAACTACATATTTCTTTGATAGAAGTTGGTGTTGGCCATTCCAGAACATCTTTGACCTTAGCTCGATCTACTGAAATTCCTTCTGTTGATACAATGAGTCCCAGATATTCAATCTGTTGCTTGAAAAACACACACTTCTTCTTCTTGGCACAAAGCTTGTGTGGTCTCATTGTTTCAAGAGCAATGCAAACTGGGGTTCATGATCCTTTCCCTATTTTGAGTAGACTAGGGTATCGTCAAAAAAGACGAGTACAAAGTCATCAAGATAGGGCCTAAAGATATCCTTCATTAACCTGTTGAAGGTAGCATGAGCATTTGTCAGCCCGAATGACATCACTAGGAATTTGAAGTGTCCATACCTGTACTAAATGCACTCTTTCGGATATCTTCTTCTTTAATTCTTATCTGATAATATCCAAATCTGAGATCTATCTTTGAGAAGATCTTTTCCCCTTGAAGACGGTCAAGTAATTTATCTATTCTTGGAATGGGGTATTTATTTTTTATGGTTGCTTGGTTCAACCCTTTGTAGTCAATGCATAGGCAAAGCATTCCATCTTTCTTCTTTTGGAACAACACAGGAGCTCCCCATGGTGAACTGATAGGATTGATGTAACCTTGATCTAACAGTTGCTTGAGTTGCTCTTTTAGTTTGATAACTTTCGGGATGGACATCTTATATGGCCTCTTTGCAACCGGTGCAGCTCCTGGCACAAGTTGATTTCGTGGTCGAATTTCCTTTGGGGAGGAAGTCCCGTCAGATCTTCAGGGAATACGTCTGTGTATTCCTTTAACCATGAAGGTTCTTCTCCGGATTCTTGATTCCAATCTAGCTTATTCAGTTTAATCAGATAGACATGTAGACCCTTTTGAACACCTTTTATTATCCGTGTTGCTTTTGCCAATTGTATTTTTGGCTTACCAGCCTCATCTTGAGTCGTGACTAGTTCCCCTTCAGAATTGCAAAAGGGGACTTGGCCCTTTCCACAGTGGATGTGGGCATCATTGGGTATTAGCCAATACATTTCGAGTAAACATTTGTGGACACCAAGTTTCATTACCCTGAATCTCATAGAAGTTGACTTCCCACCCAGTAGGAGTTTCACCTTAGCAGTTTGCCTAGTACAAGTGACCTCACGACCATTTGCTAATTCCACAAGTAAAGTAGGTGCATCTATTGTGGCTATCCCTAATCTTTTTGCACAGATTGGTGAAATGAAGAAATGTGTACTGCCACAATCAATCAAGGTTTTGAAGCTTTTATCTTGATATTCTGATGGAGTTTGAATCACTGAGAATCGGTGATTTGGACCCTTCTTGTGAAGAGTGGCATGAACCATTGCCCTCTCAATATCAGCATCCATGGATGGAACTTCTTCATTGTCTAGCTCCTTGATGGAAACATTAGAGGTTCTCCCTCTGGCAATAACAGTGGTTCCTTGGCCATGAGCAGCTCTATTTTGACCTTGGAATTTCCCCTGGTGATGCCCTCTGCCAAGCTTGGGACACTCCCTCTTGAAGTGTCTGGGCTCGTTGCAATGGAAGCAACGTGGGTTGCGATCATTGCTTTGTGTTGGAACAAAGTTGTTGACAGCATTGACTCTAGCTTTCTTTCTTTGGCTCTGATTCTGACCCTGTGCTCTCTTAGTCTGAGCCTTAGACATGCCCTTATTTTGATCCTTGTAAGGCCAAGTCCTATTGTTCCTTGGTTTGGTTTGCACCTCCTGTATTATTGGAGCAGCTCGAATGAGTGCATCTTTTAGGTCCATTGGGTGCATTGATCCCAATCGAGTATTTATGGGTGGATTCAACCCAATATAGAAATTTGACACCTGCTGTGTCATATCCATTGGAGGTGCATACTTTAGGAGTGAGACAAACTTCGAATAATATGCTTTGACAAGGGATAATCCTAACTGCTTCAAGTCATAGAATTCATTCATCTTTTGTGCGCAGTAGGCAGGTGGCAAATACCTCCCTCTCACAGCTTCCTTAAGCTTATCCCAAGTGACTGTCCCCTCCGAGATTGCTTGGTCTCTGCACCATTGTTTCCACCAAAGTCTCGCTTTGCCTGATAGCTTAAGTTTGGTGAGCATGGATTGGTTAGCAGGTGCAATTCATGCTGCCTCAAAATAGTCCTCCATGGACTCAATCCAAATCTCGGCATCAGCTTGAACAGTCCTTCCCTTGCCATCAAACTCGGGTGGCTTAATTTGTTTGAGAAGGAATTTCTTCTCTTAAGCCGCAGATGGACTTAGTGCAGGAGTCAGATTTGGAACCTGCGCTTGGGGTTGCGTCTGAAAAATAAGATTCTTTACATTAACATCTTATCATACGTTCTCATATTACGTTAATATGACTAGTACAGCTTTTTAGCTAAGTGATTTAATCACTTAACACCTTAGTTAACATTTATGATCAAGATAGACAATTGTAAAAAGTCTTATTTATTCATGAAGGCATATCCCTTTGGGTACATTTATTTTGGATAAGTAGGACAGGCTGATTGATACATCAGTTTGGGAAAAATAGGATTGTGTTACAATCAGCTACAGGGACAGAATAATAATATGGAGTGGGGTCATGGATTTTAAGGAAATGGTAAGTCATAGGAAGCTTGGGGTATCCCTTCCTTTGATACACGTTCTTCTCATAGTGCCCTAACACTTTGATTCTGTCAGTAGAGATCACCTGGGTCACTTCTTCATAGACATACATGTTCTGCATGATTTGTTGGCCACTAACATGAAAAGTTGCATTTACGCAGGCTTTGAAAAAGATGAATAGCTTCACGATCTTTAAATCTTCCATCCACTTGATTCTCTTCAAGTTGGTTTGAAGGTACGCGAGTCGGTGGGCTGCTAGGTAGTATATTCCTGAGTCTCCTGTCCATCTCTGCTCCTCATACAGGGGCGAAGGATTATAGATGCGGTCCAGAATATTCATCATGCCAAGCCTCTGACAATAATTAGAAGCATGCATTGCAGTCATGAACATGACCTGGAACACCAAAAACTCGCTCCATGCTTCGTGACTCTGCAACCAAGCATCCATAAGTGAGTAAAGAAATGTTTTCAATAGAAAACACTGCACTATTCTACTCACCCTCCCCTGTTTATCCCCCTATTCCCTTTATTTTCCTCCATTAATTTCCCCTATAATATTTAGATCTCGTTGCTTCGCTCTGATACCAACTGTAACGTGTCCGCTTGTCCACTTGTGGGACACGTCTTAGCAGCCCATCGGGAGGAGAGTCTAGAAAGCACCACCTGGCACTCGCAAGGAATGTCACAGGGTTTGCGATCTAGGTCTTTTCGAGTCTGCCCCGAAGTGGAAGTATCCGACCATTCCCACTTAGGACCGACCTGAAGTCAGGGTTTTTTTTCCTATCAGCCAAGTCTCTAGGAAGTAGCTAGCGTCGAGCTCTAGATGAAGCACTTTGCATAGGAACAATAGAGTCAAAGTGGATTTATGATGCACTTGGCTCATGGAGAATGGGAAATGAGAGGGATGTGAAGCTCAACCTTTCTGTCCATAAGGCATAGTCCCATTCCACTCCCCTAAAACAGCATAAATTGAGATTCTAACTCTACTATCTCTAGGTCTTCACAGTTTTGTTATCATGTCTTTGAGAAAAGTTCCCAGCTAACTGGGACCACCCTTCTGTAGGACGAACCCAAGTCACATCCTGGTACCACACTTTCCTCGGGTTGCTTAGTTATCTAATTGCCTACCACATTATGTTTGACACGCAAAAGCAGCTTCCTTAATTAACCAATTTAAACACAGGTTCCTTCATGTAACTTAGGCACTGACATAAAAAAACAATGTCAAGTAAGTTCCTTTTTTAAATATTTGATCTTTATTTATCATAATCTTGGAATACATCAAGTATCTTGCCGAAGGCTATCCCAGCAATCATCAGGATTGCTGCTCCAAGTTTTGCCCATAGAACAGTACACAGGCCTTAAGATCAAGTCACGTCGGCCTCTTGTGCGAGATTCGGAGGCAAGGAATTTATGGCCAGAGCCTCCCCTAGCACCCAAGCATCCTCCCACTCCAAGCAGTACCCACAGAAAGACCTCTCGCGACGGGTTTGGTCCATGTACCCGGCGCGGCTAACAACCCCCTTGGATAAGGCCAGGCAGGCAGTCAGAGGTAACTGAATCTGCCTCTCCCTCTAGGCTATGAACCTGAAGCATTAAGTGTTTGGCCTTGAATTAGTTCCTTGAGCAAAGAAGTTCAAACAATGTACCTAAGTGTACAATCATGATCTTTTCTGTGGTCGTCGTATGACCAACTACTAAGGTGTGATTCCTTCTTCCCAAAGACTCCCAGCATTCGATCCTGGATTGTTCGCGACTTGGAGAGATTCCAAGGGCTTGGCAAGCTAGGCTGCTTGTTTACCATTTTTCCTTAGGTTAGATTTTATACCCTGTCGACCCCAATTATCATTACCTTAGGTCTCCTTGTACTATAGTCAAATAGATCTTGGACAACCTCATCATCCTTGGTTGGTCAATTTGCTTCTTAGCCAAATCAATCCAAGGCGTAGGCCCTGATTGATAATCCAACCTAGAGTTTAACCTATCAGTTTATCTTGGACTAAGGAAATGTCCTTGTTCCGTAGTCTAAGGTCATAATGAAAGTTTGCAAGCAACTCGCTTGGTCGCTTAACATCCTTTGTTTGTCGATATTACTAGTATTCATGTCCTAAGGCCTAGTACCCTCTCTTACTCTCAACATAGAATGATCTAAGTACGAGAAAGTTGGATTAACTCTGCAAGCGCAATACTAAGCAACATTTTTAACTTAACTTAACCTATCTTCTTATATTGAATGTAACTATCATTTCATGCGTATTGCATCCTAAATGCTTTTCATCAAATAAAATATAACCCTTTTTCTTTTCATACATTTATCTATGCATGCAGTTGTTTATGTGAATTCTAAATAAAATATAACTCTTTTATTTCTCTCCATAGTAACTATCTATTCTTTAATTAAACATCGTTTTATGAATTAACCTATTTACGGTCTTCACAATGGAATTTTATTGCACAAATGCATTGTATACAACATAGTTCATTCTTTCCAAAGTAAATTACCCAATGCAAACCTTCCAAAGCACAAGAACATTGCAATATATATTTAACCTATATGTGAGATGCAACTAGGACATTATTGCATAAGTACATCTTTAGCACATGAACAATATATTCAAAAATGCAACAACCTGAACATCCGTAGGAGGGGTATTATCAATTCTTGCACTTTGGGTGGGGACTCCTACACGTGCTCCTATGCGTGCTCCTCTTGTGTGGCACTTTGGGGCCAATCGCAATTGGGATTTGGGAATAAGTCGAGCAGGTGGAGGGTGTGCTAAAATTTCCTACAAGTTGGCAGTCCTTCCTTTCCGCAAGGGAACTCCCTTCATAATAAGTTGTGTCCTTCACGCGATCTGCAGGTGAAGCATCCCTAAGAAGCTTTTTATGGAAGCTTCTTTAGTTTCTTGTTTTCTGACAATTGGCCCTGACAGCATCTCCTCCTCCTCAATCGTGCTGAGAGTGGTGATGATGATGAAAATGATGATGATGAGGGTGGCAGTAGTCCTGGCAGCCTGGCGGCGTTTCAGGCAGAGCAAGGGGTTGACGTGGTGTGTCAGGCGGAGCAGGGGGTGGCACTAAAGATGGAGCAGGGGGGCGGAACTGAAGACCACGGGGGGGACACCTGGGGGGTGCATGTCCCCTCTCCCACTCTACTCCCTCTCTCTCTCTCTCTCCCCGACATGCTGTTGGCAAGGGGAGAGAGAGAGGTAAAAGAAAATTTGAACTAAATTTAAAAATTTTTAAAAAAGGGGGGTTCTTATGGGACGGGAAATGTTACAGTATACAAAATGGAAAACAATGATGATCGTGATATCCAAGATCGTGTGGCTTATCTTAATCAGTATGTCCTATGTCCTTGCTCTTAATGCAAGTTGGCAATCAAGTGAAAGCATTACTTGTCTATAGAACATGTACAATGCTTTGTCGAGTTCCAATTGGAGATCATTGATCAGGTGATCTCAGACATGTACAATGCTTTGTCGAGTTCCAATTGGAGATCATTGATCAGGTGATCTCAGACGTATGCCTTAAATTTGCAAACTAATTAAACATCATATACAAAAACATTAGATGTGGCCGTAAAATTTATATAGGGAGGTGATGTCTCATCCCAAGGAGGAATGCACCTATTGCAGCCAATTAGAAGAGTTTGTGGGCATGCAATGGATGGAGTGCTTGATTCAGGTTGCTAAAGTATCATATATTACTACTTGGAAATACCATTCCCGAGTCTTGTGATGATGCGGAACATGTTTTACAAAAGCTTGGCATGGATTACAACAATATCCATGCATGTGTCAACAATTGTGTGCTGTTTTGAGGAGAGTACAGGATTATGGAGACATGTCCAAAGTGTGGTGCTCATAGGTATCAATAGGACTTGCAAGGGCAAACCATCTCTTAGAAAGTTCTTAGAAAGTTTTCACTTATCTCGTGTATATATCACATGTTTCATATGTCGGGCGCGGCATGGCGAGCTTGACAATGTGGCATGCATAGAATAGATCGACATATGGAGTCTAATGAATATCATCGGATTCACGTGCATGGAGCCACATTGACTCTACTTTTCCAAGCTTTGGACGAGAGCCAAGGAATCTTCAGGTCGGTCTTTCTATGGATGGCGTGAACCCATTTGATCTCCGCTCAACTTCTTATAGTGTGTGGCATGTAGTCCTTGTTAACTACAATATCCCACCATGGATTTTTATGAAGAAAGAACACCTAATCCTTAGCTTGCTTGCTCTTGGGAGCTACAAAGGCAAGAATATGGGTGTCTATCTCTATCCATTAGTTAATGAGCTTAAGATTTTATGGGAGGAGGGGGTTGTCGTGGAAGATATAAGCAAGCGTGATGGTCAATGGTCTGCCAATATATGAGCCATTCTCATGTGGACCATGCATGACTTTTTGGGATTTGGGGAGTGCTTAGGTAAGTAGGCTTCTGTTCTCATTGGTGATATCTAACATAACTTGTTCAAGTTTGTGTTGGGACAAGCCCAGTTATCTCAAGTTATCATGTATGTCCATTGTGTGGGCCACAATTATGGGCCACAGTTAGTAGACTCTCAAAGGTCATGAACCATGAAGAAGATGGTATATCAAGGCTCACCACTTGCTATTTAGTGTCTAGTCGATGTTCATAATGCTTCTTCATTTGTGGCAGTTAGTACTACCGATCACGATTGTGGGATGCCTCACTTTAGAAATACGTAGGGCGATTTACAGGCTCTCGAATTTAGTATAATGGATCTCACAGAAGGAGATCAAGTCATCCTCTATTGAAACCGCAAGGCGAGGAGTAGTGGAGACTATTTGTCTATTTGAGAAGTACCTAGCCACCAGCATGCTCACGATACAAACCCACCTCCTGGTGTATCTTGTAGTAGATGAAGTGGAGACCGTGGGACCCATCCATATGTGATGGATGTTCTTCTTGGAGTGCTTCATGAAAACCCTAAAAGGCTTTGTCTGAGAACGAGCTCGGCTAGAAGCTAGCATGGATGAAGATTAGCTAGTGTTGAAGGCATTAGTGCATTTTTCACAATGGCTACCAACAGTGGATTGAGACAACAATATGTTATGGTCGCACTGAAGGACGATGATAGACTGATTGGAGATGTGGTGGTTGGAAATGGGGTAGAAAAAAGGATGGATGCTATAATGGAGGAGGAATCGTTTTTGTATACTGCACCATGCATCCATGGAGACATGGCTTGCTAAGTAAGTATGAGCAAGCCAGGACGAGCAGAAGTGAGATCAAAATTTTGACGCAGTACATGCCAATATCGACCAATTTGATATCCTCAAGGCATGGAGGAGATGTTGCAAATTATGTCTATGCAATGGTTACATGGAGCTTTGATCCGCAGCTTCGCGAAGGTGTGGAGGTCTCTACTAAGGAGTGGGAATTCTCAAGGGGATGTAGTCTGAAGGTGACCACATCTTTTATAAGCTGTCATATCTAGATTTTATGTGTGACAACTAATCTAACCATTTCAATGTACAGTACAAAATATACAATGTGGCACGATCACGCAAGTGACATTTTCGTGTCAAGCACATCAACAAAATGCACTCCACAATAGATTGTGGTGTCATGGTGGCAAAGTTTGAGCAAGAGAGGTGGCGGCGCGAGCCACGGATCCAAACACCATTATAAATGAGATGGAGTATTTTGGGAACTTGCAAAGTGTTATCTCAATGGATTACCATAGCTTCTCCATGATCATATTCGATGTGTATTCGATGTGCAGTGGTTCAAAGTGGTATTGAAAGGAGCCAAGGCAACCATTCGATAAGGTCCATCTAGATTTCTTGAAATAGATTTCGAGAAAAGATGGACAGATTTGCACGACATGTTTGTCTTATTGGCCCATTGTGAGAATAGGTGCATGAACTATTTTTTTAAATTTCTTCACGACAGAGATATGTCACAAATGTTGAATCTCTCTTATTTGTGATTTTGAGCAGGTAATTTTCTATCCAAACCACAGACAACTGTTTTCCCCAAATTGGTGCTTGGGATAGGTAGGAAGCGAGTCAAAAGGCATTTTAACTCTTTTGCAAGTAAGTTTTTTGATTTTTAAGGTTTAGGTGATTAGGTTGGATTAGCTTGGGTATTTGTTTGTGGTTTGGATGCATTTAGGTAATGAATTTTTTTAATAAAAAGAGAAATAAACTGTAGGATTACTACTCTAAACTAGGTAGAACAAGGAGAAAAAGGGGTTTCAGTGCATTAAGAGAGGAGAGAGAGAGCTAAGGGAGTGTAAGACTGAATAACAAGGTGTTTAAGGGGAAAAGAGAGAAAATGGGAGCTCATTTCTACATTCAGATTTGAGAGAGAGAGAGAGAGAGAGAGAGAGAGAGAGAGAGAGAGAGGTTTGTTGCAAGGAAACAGTTAAGCAAGGAGAGCTTTGATTCATGTGACTGGACACATTCATAGGCTATAGGTGAGTTGAGTTGATTATAACTCCTTATTGTTTGATCTTGGAGCTTGCCAAGGACTAGGATGAGGCATCGTGAGTAGTGAGAAGGATTTTTGTTAGCTATGCATATATTTTCATTATCACATTCAATTTGTCTGATTCCCAGAATCAAACTGTCCAACTGCTCCAAAGACATTCAATTTTGAAAATTAGACACAATCAAATCGTCCAATCAGACAAACACTAACAAATCTAGAATCGAATAGTCCAAAAATCGGATAGCTTAACTATCCAATCTGGAAAAATCAAACTTGGATAACCCAAAAATCAAACAGCTTGACTCTCTAATTTGAACAATTCGAACTCAAACGGCCTAGAATCAGACAACCCAAAATTGGATGTCTAATTTTGGAAATTGGACCAAAAACTTGCAAATCGGATAGGAAAATCAAACATCAAATTCTGATAAATTCTTACCTTTCCAGACCCTATAGAGGCCAAGTCCTAGCTATAGGATACTCTAGTAGATCCTCAGGTGAGTGAATGGGACAATAGACCCCATTGACTTGAGAGTTGAGGTGGCCCGACAGTCCAAGAGTGACTATGGTCACTGACCATACCCTAATAGAGGTCCAGACTGACAACTTGTACCCACTACCCTTCAAACCACACATCAAACGTAAAGCAGGGACCTAGAATGGACCATGGCAAGTGGCTGCTACTTACATGGAAGAACTAGAGTAGTCGAAACTAATTAAAGGGAGTGTGATCTATATTGATTATGATTGAACTTACAGACTTCGTCACATAAACACTTGAACTGCACAAGGAAAGATAGAAAGACTGATTTGGCACAAGTCCACTCTTCCACTCATGTGTCTAGTTCATGTAATGTTGCAAACTGATTTGTATAACAAGGAACACACTAACATGATCTAATTAAGGAATGACACTAGTAGGAGCAAACCCAAAGAAGCCGTGTACGATCTGAGAACTAGGACCTGCCAAAGCAAGCAACTGTAAATTGTCAAGTGACAGAGAAGGAAAGAGAACCGTCATGATTAGGGATGTAGCTTTGTCAGATCTAATCAATCTGATTGACACACTAGTTGCTCAGGAAACCGTCGACATATCAGGAATCAACACCGACCCTATAGATAACAAGATCAACTTGGGAGAGTTCCCAGTCGATATTCAACAAATTGTAAACCGATATGACCTGCAAACCAAAATGGTACATCATGATATACCAGTTGAGGACATCATAGTCGATCTCAAGAAAGAGAGAAGTTTGTCAAGGAAAGTGCTATAAAGCATAGCTGCCTAGAACCAAGAGTAGCGAGCTTAGAAGCTGAGACAAGACATAGAAATGTGCGAGGTCTAGTGCATCTCAGTTCTTACCAATAGAATTAGGACAGGACCAAATGTTGAGAGCGAGAGAACATTAGAGGCTAATCTTATACTAAGTGAGCTTCTCATGAAGGGACTCTTAGACAATACAGTTGTTGTGGAGCAGAGTGGAGTAGCCCTAATGACTACATTGCTAGTTGGACTAGGAATCACCCCAAACTCTAAGAGCCAAACCAAAATACATGTGGTTGCTAAGTAACTTGACAAGTATCATCTTGGCAATGACCCACACAAATTTGTGGAGCAATTCAAGCAAGTATGAGAGGTGAATGGCCTCACACACCTTGCTCAATGATCATAAGCTTTTGGACTTTGCCTAGGAGACAAAAGATAGATGTGGTTTACTAGCCTAGACAATGCTAAATGGAATGATTTCAATAACCTCAAGAGTCTCTTTATCAAGAGGTTCTCTGAAGCAAGATACTCTAATAACCTCATCATTAGGTTGATGAATGTCAGCCAAAAGGATAAGAAGGATATTTGAGACTATATCACCCACTGTATGTGAAGTCTCTTTAAGAGAATCTCAGCGGGCATAGCAGAACAACTTAAGGAATGAGTGCTCTCCACTATATTTATAAATGGAATTCAAAGCAAGATCTCTATAAGGCCTTGGTGAGAAACTCAAACTTACAAAGGGATGTGTTAGCTAGGGTCTTTCAAGGAGCCATATGTGTGGATGACTTACTCAAGGGGAGAAGCTCTAGAACCATAGCCCGAGATGGCACTATGGCACTGGTATTAAATCCTTGGAGAGAGTTACAACCATCAGCAAGATCTAGCCAAAACACACATGACAAGGGAAGGGCATCAATCGGAGCCAGAAATTGGCAAATATGAAGCTAGAGTTGGCTAAGCTTCAAGAGATGATGAGAAAATTAGCACATGCTCTTTACCTAGGATCCAATCACTCAGTTCGGAGTCAAGAAACTTGATGGTGAGGCCACCCCGATCCCGTTGAACATCATGACCCAAGCACAAACAAAGTAGGTGGGTATCTCATTACCCAGACCTAGCAATCTTGACGTAGCTTCAAATAGGAAAGAAGAGCCGCAGGAGGAGGAGAAAGAGGGTCAAGACAAAGGTAACACTCAAGACAGATAGTGCCACCACACTACCCAATGGGAAGCAAGTCATGGATGCATAAGTAGAAACATCTTCTCCTAAAATGGCAGAAAAGGAGAGTGCCAAGATTGGGGAGTATCCCAACTTGAGTGGAAGTAGTGGATAAAGTTAAAGAGTGGGTGAGAGAAGCCCAAAAGCACCTCAAGGATGCAAAACACATCATGGAAGACAAGATCTATGAGCTCTCTAGCATGAGCATACCAGTCTCCCCTATGTGGCTAAGATCAAGATATGCATTTGCACCCCACGTAGCACCACATAGACAAAGCCTAGATGCCACAGGCAAGTAGTTTGGTCAGGATCACTAGCAAAAGAATGTAGAGCCTAATGAAAAGAAAGCAATTGGAAACCTGCCCATGACATTGATATCATCCCCTATGACTTCGCCTCTGGCATAACTACTTAGGCAAAACCTAATGCTATGGCAAGGGTTGAAGCAGTGGATAAAAAGACCTGTCAATCTTGGAGCAACCAACTTGCATATACATAGCTTAGCCTTGAGCTCAATGCCTAAGTCTTTGCATGTAAATGCTTTTTGGAAAGGCACAAAGGTGCACATAGTCTTGCCTATCAATGAATTAGGAGATGCTACAAGGAAGAGAATTGTAGATACAAGAGTAGGAGTCAGTGTGCTCAACCATATAGTCCCACATGCTTGGGGAAACCCTCCATTTGGAGTATTTAACATCACATTGGCTATAACAGAATGAAGGTCTGACCATTTGGAATATTTAAAGTTTGGCCCTTGAAGATAGTAAGAGTCCAGTTTTGGCCGGATTCATCGATGGAATTGAGCATACGGACTAGGTGTCATCTATAGTGATTGTCTTGAAAAAGAACAGTAAGATTTGAGTGTGTGTGAATTATTAAAAGGTCAATGATGTAACAAAGAGGGACAATTATCCACTACCCTACACAAAGCACATGCTCAAAAGACTAGTGGGAAGGAATCCTACAGTTTCTTAGATGAGTTCTTAGGCTACAAAGAGGTGAAAGTGCACCCTGACATGACAAACATAAAATAGTATTCACGACTGAATGGGTTGTGTTCACCTACATAGTCATGCCATTTGGGCTAATTAACACATTGGCTACCTCTTAGTGCCTCATGTACACCATCTTCAAATATATACTTAGGCAATAATTGGAGGTATTAGTTGATTATCTATGTGTCCACTCTAGTTGGGAAGAACATCTAGATAAACTTTGCATAGTCTTTGAGTGGTGTACGCTATATAATCTTTCCATGAACCCTTGAAGTGCCAGTTCTGGATAGAACAAAGATGTATCCTTGTAACGTGTCCGCTCGTCCACTTGTGGGACACGTCTTACCAGCCCATCGGGAAGAGAGTCTAGAAAGCACCGCTTGGCACTCGCAAGGAATGTCATAGCGTTTGCGATCTAGGTCTTCCCGAGTCTGCCCCAAGCGGAAGTGTCCGGCTGTTCCCACTTAGGATCAACCTGAAGTCAGGGTTTCTTTCCTATCAGCAAAGTCTCTAGGAAGTAGCTAGTGTCGAGCTCTAGATGAAAAACTTTGCGTAGGAACAATAGAGTCGAAGCAGATTTATGCTGCACTTGGTTTCATAGTGAATGGTAAAACGAGAGGGATGCGAAGCTCAACCTCTCTACCATAAGGCATAGTCCCATTCCTTTCCCCTAAAACAACATCAATCGAGATTCTAGCTCTACTAATGCTAGTTCTTCATAGTCTTGTTATCTTGTCTTTTGAGAAAAGTTCCCAGTTAACCGGGACCACCCTTCCGTAGGACGGACCCAAGTCACGTCCACCACACTTTCCTTGGTTTGCTTAGTTATCTAATTACCTACCACATTATGTTTGACATGCAAAAGCAACTTTCTTAATTAATCAATTTAAAGACAGGTTCCTTCATGTAACTTAGGCACTGACACAAAAACAAAGTCAAGCAAGTTTTTTTTTTCAAATATCTGATCTTTATTTATCATAGTCCCGGAATACATCAAGTATCATGCCCGAAGGCTATCCCACCAATCTACAAGATTGCTGCTCCAAGTTCCGCCCGCCCCGCAGACTAGTACATGGGCCTCGAGATCTCATCTCGAGTCACATCAGCCTCTTGTGCAGGATCCGGAGGCAAGGAATTTAGAGCCAGAGCCTCCTCTGGCACCCAAGTGTCCTCCCGCTCCAAGTAGTACCCATGGAGAGACCTCTCGCGGCGGGTTACGTCCATATACCCGGCGCGGCTAACAACCCCCTTGGATAGAGCCAAGCAGACAATCGAAGGTAACTGAACCTGCCTTTCCCTCCAGGATTTTAACCTGAAGCATTAAGTGTTTTACCTTGAATTAGTTCCTTGAGAAAGGAAATTCAGAAAATGTACCTAAGTGTACAATCACGATCATTTTGAACGCCGTTTGTTCGACCAACTGTTAAGGTGTGATTCCTTTTTCCTGGATGCTCCCAGCATCTGATCCTGGATTGTTTGCGACTTGGCAAGATCCTAAAGGCATGGCAAGCTAGGTTGCCTGTTTCCCTTTTATGTTCGGGTTAAGGTTTGTACCCTGCCAACCTAATTATCCTTACCTTAGGTCTCCTTGTAAGATAGACCATGGACAACCCCATTGTCCTCAGTTGGTCAATTTATTGGTTATCTCCTAGATCCCTTGAAGTATCTATGTGATCTTTCCTTTGATCCCTAATTGACCAAGGATACTTTTGGTGATACAAGAATACCTGATCTTAAACCCCTTTTTCAATAGTACTCACATGCACTCATGTTTGCCCCTTTCTAACCCTTTTAGCTTGTCTAACTACGTTGATTAAGACAAGTATTGACTTTACTCAACAATTTTAAGGCCAATGTACAAACCATGAATTCAAGCATTCTAATGCACATTAATTTCATGCAATCTTTCTATGCGTGCAATCTTGGTATTACACATGCATGCAATAGTTCCTTCGTATGCATCTAGTATGAATACGACAACCATATCACTTGATTTCGCTAATCAATTCAAGAAAAAGACCCTTAAGATATGTCTACCCTTCCATGCACTTATCTTTTCATGGTCATGCAGTTAAGGTATGAAAGAAACCCATGATAAATACTAGTCACAAGCAATAGTTTTGTACGACACATGCAAAGGTCCTTTCAATGCATGCGACTTAACATGTTGCTTGTTTTTGCGAGAATCTTTCCCATGCATGTAGAAGTTTTCCTTGCATCTATCTAATATGACTGTGTTACTTTATGCATTTCACTACCAATCTCAAGAGAACCTTCTTAAACAATGCAATTAAACAATTTTTATGAGAGTGTCTAATGCAAAATTTCCCTATGAATTTATTCGATACATATTTCATGAACTTTGTATATACAAGGTTACGTAATCATTTAACATATTGAGTTCATCAATAAGGAGCGCGGGATCATGGACCTGATTCTTGACAATCGAAACCCCGTTAGCAGCAGCCACTTCTCTGCCTTGGGTAGAAACACCTGCAGAGTTGCTAGTTGCATGCCTCTTGGGTGCCATCTTTTGCGGAAATCTAGTGGCCTTCGTGTGCGGGGATAGCTATTAGATACGTAGGAATTTCCTGCAAATTGTCCAACAGCTTCCCACCAATCCTCACGACCTTTGCACTTGAATCGATGTGGCACAAATTAAGGGAAAATTAAGCCGGGTCTTGTAGGTAAAACACCTCCTAAATGAGATGCTTTGGAAGCTTCTTGGAAGCTTCCAAACACCTTTCTCTTCTTTGACAGAAAAATCAGATGGCATCTTCTCTCCTTCTTCTTCTTCTCTCTCTCTCTCTTCTTCTTCTTCTCCTTCTCTTCTCCTTCTCTCTCTCCCTACTTCTTCTTCTTCTCTTCTCCTTCTCTCTCTCCCTTCTTCTTGTTCTCTTCTCCTTATCTCTCTCCCTTCTTCTTCTTTTTCTCTTCTTCTCCTTCTCTCTCTCCGTCTTCTTTTCCTCTCTCTCTCCCTTCTTCTTCTTCTTCTCTTCTTCTCCTTCTCTCTCTCTTCTTCTTCTTCTTCTTTCCTCATTCTCTCTCTCCCTTTTTCTTCTTCTTCTCCTCTCTCTCTCCCTCCTTCTTCTTCTCTTCTTCTCCTTCTCTCTCTCCCTTCTTCTTCTTCTTCTCTCTTCTCCTCTCTCTCTCCCTTCTTTTTCTCTTCCTCTCCTCTCTCTCCCTCTTCTTTTGTTTGTGATGATCACCAAGGGGGTTCATTTTAGCCCACTAGGGGGGCTATGTTGTTTCACGAGGAGGCGGGGCGTGCTGCTATTGATGTCATGGGGGGGCATACTGCCACTGACGAAGCTGGAGGGGGGGCGCTCTGCCCGATGGGGGGGAGGGCTTCTTATAAGGTGGAGGGGGAGGGAAGACAGTGCCACCCTCCATCTGGGGGGCTGCATGCACACCATTTGCATTAACTCCCTACTCACACACACACTCTCTCTCCCCGCCATGCAGACGGCAAGGGGAGAGAGAGTGAGAGTAAAAAAATTTTGAAAAGTAAAAAAAATATTAGTGGGGGTCTCATGGGGGGGAGGCACGGGGGGGAGCACGAGGGGGGGGGAATATTACATCCTCTCCCCCTTAGAGGAATCAAGATGTCCTCATCTCGAGAAGACCTGGGGGTATTGTTGATTGAGAGTATTTTCATCCATCCAGGTGGAATCCTCTTTGGGGTAATCTTTCCACTGGATGAGGTATTCTCTCAAGGTCCTTGTTCTCAAATGCCTCTCCCTAACATCTAAGATTCTGTCAGGTCATAGCTCAAGCACTCCTTGGCTAGGCATTACAATTTGCTGATCATCAAGTACATGATTCGGATTAGGTAGAAACTTTTTCAATAGGTTAATGTGGAATACATTATGAATCTTTAGATTTGAGGGCAGCTGTAGTCTGTAAGCATTAGGTCCTAGGCACTTAGTGATCTTATAAGGTCCACAATACCTTGGACTTAGCTTCTTGTACTCTCCCAAGGACAGCGAACTCTTTTTAGGGCGTATACAGATGAAGACCATATCACCTTCAACAAAGGATCTGTCTTGCCGTTTCAAGTCAGCGTATGCCTTCTGTCTATCCTTGGCAGCTTGAATGTCTTGTCTTATTGATTTGATTTTATCATCCATGTCTTCCAGCATCTGCCTTGAAGCTTCTACCGTCAAGGCTGAATCTAAGAAGTTCAAAGGGGTATGACAATCATGCCCATACAATGCTTGGAAAGGGGTCATTTGAATACTCTGTTGGTAAGAAGTATTGTAGGCAAACTCAACGAGTGGTAAGTATTGAATCCACTTTTTGGGTCCATGACACCAGTATGCCCTAAGCATATCTTCAATGACTTGATTGACTCGTTTTGTTTGACCATCAGTTTGGGGATGGTAAGCTGTATTGCAACAGAGTTGAGTTCCAATAGCCTCAAAGATAGCCCTCCAGAAGTGTGATGTGAAAAGGGAGTCACAATCACTAATGATTCTTCTGGGTAACCCATGAAGCTTGAATATTTCCTTGATGAATAATCTTGTGATGTCTGAAGCTTTATAGTTCGTCTTGATAGGGATGAGATGTGCGACCTTAGTGAGCATATCTACTATAACCATAATAGAGTTATATCCTCCCTAAAATTGGGATAGGCCAACAATGAACTCCATACTAATGAATTCCCATTTCATCTGGGGAATGTCAAGTGGTTGCAATTTCCCAGGCATTTTAACATGTTTTTCCTTAATGCGTTGACTAGACAAACATTCCATGACATATTTGAGTACGTCGCCCTTGAGCTTTTCCCAATAATAGCTCTTTCTAACCGCATTAAGGGTCTTCGCATAACCAGAATGTCATAAGAAAGGGTAGTCATGGGCTTCCCATAGTATCTTCTGCTTGAGAGTTTGGCTTGCATGGATACATAATCTTGTCCTAAAGTAGAAAAGTCCACTACTGATGGAGAATTATTTATACTTCGTCTTTAGCTTCAGGTCTTGATCCTTGATGGGGATCTCCCTTAGCATTTTCTGATAGACTGGGTCATGATATGCCCATTCTTTTGCTAGCTCAAGAATCTGGTTATTTGGCATTGATACCTTTGTGGCTAGAGACCTTGCTGTTGATGGATCTTGCAAAATAAGAGAATTTAGAAATGCCTTGCAACCAAGTGCATCGACAACCACATTCTCTTTTCTAGGCATATATTTGATTTCAAAATCGTATTCTTCCAGCACTTCGATCCATCGACATTGCCTCATATTCAGCTCATTCTAGGGTGAAAATCCATTTAAGACTCTTGTGGTCCATTACTAAGGAAAATTTGTTACCTAGCAAGTAATGTCTCCAAAGTTTGAGAGCATAGATGACAGCCAACAGCTCCAGGTCATGGGTAGCATAATTCCTTTCATGGCTCTTCAATTTTCTTGAAGAATATGCTACGAGATGACCTTCTTGCATAGGTACACATCCTAACGCAAGTGCACTAGCATCAATTACTACTTCAAACTCCTTACTGAGATCAGGAAGTTTCAGGATGGGTGATGATACTAAGATTTTCTTTAGTTTGTCAAAGTTGGTCTGTTCAGTAGGTGACCATGCAATTGCTTCTTGCTTCTTTAGTAGACCAGTCAGAGGTGCTGCAATCAAAGCATAATCTTTGATGAAAATCCTATACCATCCTGTCAACCCAAGAAAACTACATATTTTCTTGAGAGAAGTTGGTGTTGGCCATTCCAGAACATCTCTGACCTTAGCTAGATCTACTGAAATTCCTTCTGCTGATACAATGAATCCTAGATATTCAATTTGTCGCTTGAAAAATGTGCACTTCTTCTTCTTGGCATAAAGCTTGTGTGCTCTCATTGTTTCAAGAACAATGCATGTCAAGATTGTGGGAGAGAAGGAAGGAGTCTCACTTGTAGCTTTCTTGCTTGCACAATGGGGGAATACACACAAGGGTGGAGGCTGAAAACAGTTTTCCTCTTCTCAGTTGTGTAAGCCAAAAGAAGCCTAATACAAAGAAATAGAAGAACCCTATATATGGGTCTCAAACCAAACTCAACTAACTAAGGTGGCATACTATTTGAGCCACGAACTAGAGTAGATAAGGATAGCTGTCATGTAGCTATTATTCATAGGCGGTGTACCAACCGCATCTGCAATTGACACGTCGGTGACATAAATGCACAACGGTCACCCTGGCATATCACGAGTGGAGCTCGATCTCTCAACACTCCCCCTCAAGCTCAATCCCAATTCTTGCACACCAAGCAGGTCTCTGAACTTGCGCAGCTTCTCTGCGCCCAATGCCTTTGTAAATATGTCAGCTACCTGATCCTTTGTGCTGACATAAACTAGATCAATAAGACCTAGTAAAACCCTCTCCCACACATAGTGATAATGCACCTCAATGTGCTTTGTTCTAGCATGATAGACTGGGTTATTTGCCAAGTGTATACTACTCATGTTGTCACAATAAATGACAACTGGCCCATCTGTAGGCTGATGCATATCATAAAGTAGCTTATGCAACCAAGCTACCTCACATGCAGCCATTGCTGCACCCCTGTACTCGGCCTCTGTGCTCGACAAGGCAACTGTAGGCTGTTTCTTGATACTCCAAGTGACTGCAGCACTCCCAAAAGAGAACACATATCCACTGGTAGATCGTCTATCAGAAATACTACCAGCCCAATCAGCATCAGTATATCCATGCAACTGTATCTGAACCCCAATCTCATAAAATAGTCCGTACTGCAATGTGGACTTCACATACCTGAGTATGCGTCTAGCCGCATCCAAATGCGGTTTCCTTGGAGCCTACATAAACTGACTTACCAATCCAACAGCATAGCTCAAATCTGGCCTGGTAATAGTCATATAAATCAAACTTCCTACTATGCATCTGTACATAGTAGGGTCTTCCAGAAGCTCACCTGCTTCTGCGCTCAGCTTCACATTCTACTCCAAAGGAACTGAAATAGGCTTACAGCCTGTCATCCCATATTTGGACAGCATGTCCAATCCATACTGCCTCTGCAAGAGCTGTATCCCACTTGGTGATCTAATCACCTCAATGCCCAAGAAATAACGTAGCTCTCCCAAATCCTTCATCTCAAACTTCTGCTTCAATAGCATTTTCACATGAAGGATATCTTCATCACTGTCACCTGTCATAATCAAATCATCAACATAAATGACAAGTAGCATAATATCTTTCTCTGTTTTTCTCACATAAAGTGAGAAATCTGCCTTGGAAATCTGAAAGCCAATAGTGACAAGATATTGTCCTATCTTGTCAGACCATGCTCTAGGTGCTTGCTTCAAGCCATACAAGGCTTTCTTCAACCTGCAAACAAACTCAGGATGAACAGCATGCACATAACCTAGTGGCTGCTCCATATATACCTCTTCTTGTAAATCACCATGCAAGAAGGCATTCTTTACATCCATTTGATGTAAAGACCATTCCTTTGATGCAGCCATAGCAATGACTGCTCTTACAGTTGCCATCCTTGCAACCGGACTGAATGTTTTTTCATAGTCAATGCCATATGTTTGTGCATACCCCTTGACTACTAATCTTGCCTTGTATCTGTTCACAGAACCATCTGCATTATGCTTCACCTTATAAACCCACTTACAGCCAATTGCATTCTTACCTTTAGGCAAAGGTACCAATTCCCATGTAGCATTTGCTTCCAAGGTATCCATTTCTTCATCCATGGCTTTCTCCCATTTTTCTTTTCCCATGGCTTGCTCAAAAGAAGTGGGTTCTGGTTCATGTATCACTTTGACCATATATGCATAGTGAATGGCTGTAAATCCATTATATTTCAGCCTATCCACAGGATACCTAACTCTGGTTGACCTGCGCAAAGTAGGTTCACTCCTAGGTGCTCTCAAAACATCCCTAGTCTTCCTTACTCCAGGTGTAACAATAGAAGGAATACCCAACTCATCATCAATGCTCTGTTTTGAGCCATTGGATTCACCATCCACATAAGAGTGACCTGCATTCACATCAAACATGGGCTGATCTACCTTCTCTTTTCCTTTTCGTGATACCTGCATACCACTATTTGCACTGCCTTGAGAAGATTCTCCTGATCTCAATCTGCCTGTCCATGGCAAAGAATGTGAACCACTGCTAGAGGATGCTCCAGGTCCACTAATATCTTGTGACTCATGTTGAGAATTCTGTGCAATATCACCATTTTGTGCATCTACATTATCAATCACATTTACTGGTTTATACCAGCTACTCATCTCATCAAAAACAACATCTCTGCTCACTGTAAACTTACGAGTAGAAGGGTTATAGCATCTATACCCTTTTTGCTACAGAGACTAACCAATAAAGATACACTTCTCAGCTTTTGGATCCAACTTGGATCTCAACTCATCTGGCACATGTACATAGGCAATGCAACCAAAAAATTTTAAATGAGAAATATCTGGTTTCCTACCAGTATACCTCTCCTCTAGAGTCATCCCATGTATTGCTGCAGTGGGAGTCCTGTTCATTATGTAGACTGCTGTAGCAACTGCTTCAGCCCAATAAAAAACTGGCAGGTCTTTTTCATTGAGCATGGCACGAGATACCTCTCCAATATGCCTGTTTTTTCTTTCTGCAATTCCATTTTGCTGTGGGGTATGACTGCATGAATATTGTTGCTTTATGCCATGCTCCTGCAAGAACCTTGCAAACTCATTTGAGAGGTACTCTCCCCCTCCATCTGACCTTAGGCATTTTATTTGGAGACCTGTTTCTTTTTTAACCATAGCTTTAAGAGTTTTGAAATGCCCAAAAACTTCACTTTTCTTTTTCATAAAATACACCCAAACTTTTCTGCTATAGTCATCAATAAAAGTGACAAAATAATGACAGCCTCCAAGAGATGCAGCTTTAGTAGTCCACACATCAGAGTGGATTAATTCCAATGGCTTCTTACTCTCTTGAACATGTCTAGGAAATGGTTTCCTTGCCTGTTTTCCAAATTGATAGGCTTCACATACCTTATGCATTTCTGCAACCTTGAATTTAGGCAATCCTGCAACAATATTTTGGGCCTGCATTGATTTAAGTCGATGTACATTAACATGACCAATGCGTTTATGCCAGATATCAATATCTGCAACTACACCGGTTCCATGTGCAAACATTGCTGCACTCAATTCAGGCATGTCTGCATCCAATGTAAACATTCTGCCCTTCTTCTTTCCTTTTGCTATCAAGCGACCTTTATTTTTCATATCCTCAACAAAGCATCCATGAGGATTAAATCTAACCTGCAAGCCCTGCTCAACCATTTGACCAACAGAAACCAGATTCTTGGTGATATTCGGGACATGAAATACATCGGACATGTATTTCTTTTTCCCATCCTGCACAGACAAAGGAATTTTTCCAATCTACACAATAGGATGTGCAGTATCATCACCAATCTCCACAAATCCTGGTTTTTCCATTTTCCTTGCATCCTCCATCCATTCTGCATGACCCGTCATGTGGTTTGATACACCTGAGTCAACATACCATACATCATTTCTTTCTTCTACACTTGTCACAGAATTGTTCATGTGCTGCACCATAAACAAATGCTCATTTCTGTCATCACCATGTCTACTAGAAGATGCATAATTTCCTTGTTGCAGTTTTCCATTCATGATGTCATTCTCCTTTTTATAGCAGTCTTTAGCCATATGATCCATTTTACCACAGTAGTAGCATTCAACATTACTGTTTGCATTTTGACCTCTTTGCCATCCACCACGACCTCTTTGGCTCCCCCTGCCTCTAGAGTTACCACGTCCTCCTCCATAGGACTGGTTTTCTTGAGTTTGCTGCATATTCTGATTTCTACCACGGCCTCCAGATCGGCCTCCTCTACCTCTGCCTCTACCTCTTGCAGCATTTGAGTAGAAGACAGCTTCTTTTGAAGTTCCTCTTGAAGAAGATGCACCACCATTTCTCTGCTCCTCAGAAATTAGAAGAGCAATCAACTCCTCAAAATCAAGAAATCTTTCACGAACTGAAATGGATGTCCAAAACTGTGCATAATCCTTTCCTAGACCATTCAAGGTCACAGAAACTAAATCATCATCTTCCACTGGCGACCCAATGGAAGCAAGTGCATCTGCAATCTTCTTCACCTTCATGTGGTAGTCATTGATACTCATATTTTCTCTTTGCACATTATGCAACTCTTGCTTGAGCTGCATTTTCCTGGCTTGCGTATTTGTGCTATATATTTTTGACAAAGTATCCCATGCCTCCTTTGGCATACTTGCATCCTGAATATGCACAATCATAGAGTCTGAAATACTAATAAACAGCCAGTACATAACTTTCCTGGCTCTCTCATGCCATGCTTTGAATGCCTGCATTTGCTGTTGATTGGGAACATCAGGAAGAACTGGTTCTTCTTCATTTCCTGCAACAAATTCCCAATATCCTTTTCCCATAAGGAAACTTGTCATTCTAAACTTCCATGCTTGGAAGTTGTTCTTGTCAAGCTTTTCAGTTACAATCTGTGAAAGAGAATCAGACGCCATTACAGAATACTACAAAAAAATTCTGTCACTGCAGAGAACACAGCTTCAGCCTCACAAGGGCAAATCTGCAAAACTGGCGAAAGTGGTATTTGACCACACAATCACTTCCTAGTGACGATTTTGCATAAACAGGAACCAAGGATGATTCTGAAACTCCCAATGTCTCTGTGCACAAGCATACGATGCAATTTCTACAGTAACTTTTCACCGACCTGTAGAACAATGGTCGCACAGCATAAAATAGGGTCTTTTCCTAAGTGTGTGCAGAAAACTTCCGCCTCCAAAACAGGCCCCGAAATGGCCTCAAATAAAAAAAACAAGGTCGCCATGGGCTAAAGCCCTCTCCCGCAGCATATACTGTCCTCTTGCTTCACCGCGAAGGGCGTCTCAACCTGAGACAATGCACTCTTGCAATTTCCGACTTTGCTACCTACAGAGATCTGCTCCCAAAACAGAAAATGAAAGCAACACTGCTCCTCTTACCAGAACACTACGAGCTTGGCTTGCTTTCTTGAGCTCCTTACCACAAACAAGGCTCTGATACCATGTCAAGATTGTGGGAGAGAAGGAAGGAGTCTCACTTGTAGCTTTCTGGCTTGCACAATGGGGGAATACACACAAGGGTGGAGGCTGAAAACAGTTTTCCTCTTCTTAGTTGTGTAAGCCAAAAGAAGTCTAATACAAAGAAATAGAAGAACCCTATATATGGGTCTCAAACCAAACTCAACTAACTAAGGTGGCATACTAATTGAGCCACGAACTAGAGTAGATAAGGATAGCTGTCATGTAGCTATTATTCGTAGGCGGTGTACCAACCGCATCTGCAACTGACACGTCGGTGACATAAATGCACAACGGTCACCCTGGCATATCACGAGTGGATCTCGATCTCTCAACAATGCAAAGCTGGCATTTATGATTCTTTTCTTGTTTCGAGTAGACTAGGATATCGTCAAAGAAGATGAGTACGAAGTCATCAAGATAGGGCGTAAAGATATCCTGCATTAACCTGCTTAATGTAGCAGGAGCATTCGATAGCCGGAATGACATCACTAGGAATTCAAAGTGTCCATACCTTGTACTGAATGCAATCTTTTGGATATCTTCTTCTTTGATCCTTATCTGATAATATCCAGATCTAAGATCTATCTTTGAGAAGACCTTCACTCCTTGAAGACAATCAAGTAATCCATCTATTCTTGGAATGGGGTATTTATTTTTTATGGTTGCTTGATTCAACCCTCTATAGTCAATGCATAGGCGAAGCGTTCCATCTTTCTTGTTTTGGAACAACGCTGGAGCTTCCCACGGTGAACTGCTAGGACAGATGTAGCCTTGATCTAATAGTTTCTTGAGTTGCTCTTTCAGTTCAGAATGGACATCTTATACAGCCTCTTTGTGACTGGTGCAACTTCTGGCACAAGTTTGATTTCGTGGTCGACTTTCCTTTGGGGAGGAAGTTCTGTCAGATCTTCAAAAAATACGTCTGTGTATTCCTTTAACCATGAAGGTCCTTCTCCAGATTCCTGATTCTGATCTAGCTTTTTCAATTTAATCAGATAGACAAGTAGACCCTTTTGAACACCTTTTATTATCCACGTTGCTTTTGCCAACTATATTTTTGGCTTACCAGCCTCACCTTGAGTTGTGAGTAGTTCCACTTCAGAATTTCGGAAGGAGACTTGGCCCTTCCCACAGTGGATGTGGGCATCATTAGGTATTAGCCAATTCATTCCGAGTAAACATTCGATGACACCTAGGTTCATTACCCCGAATCTCACAAAAGTTGGCTTCCCACCGAATAGGAATTTCACCTTAACAGTTTGCCTAGTACACGTAACCTCACGACATTTGCTAATTCCACAAGTAAAGTAGGTGCATCTATTGTGGCTATCCCTAATCTTTTTGCACAAATTGGTGAAATGAAGGAGTGTGTACTGCCACAGTTAATCAAGGTTTTGAAGCTTTTACCTTGATATTTTGATGGAGTTTGAATCACCAAAAATTTGTGACTCGGACCCTTCTTGTGAAGAGTGGCATGAACCGTTGCCCTCTCAATGCTAGCATCCATGGATGGATCTTCTTCACATTGTCCAGCTCCTTGTTGGAAACACTGGAGGTTCTCCCTCTGGCCATAACGGTGGTTCCTTGGCCATGAGTGGATCTATTTTGACCTTGGAATGGCCCTTGGCGATGTCCTCTGCTAAGCTTGGGACACTCCCTCTTGAAGTGTCCGAGCTCGTTGCAATGGAAGAAACGTGGGTTGTGATCATTACTTTGTGTTGGAACAAAGTTGTTGACAGCATTGGCCCTGATTCTGACCCTATGATCTCTTGATTAAACATACCCTTATTCTAATCTCTGTAATGCCAAATCCTGATGATCCTTGGTTTGGTCTGCACTTCGTGTATTATTGGAGCAGCTTGAATGAGTGTGTCTTGTAGGGCCGTTGGGCGCATTGATTCCAATCGAGTGTTTATGGGTGGATTCAACCCAACACTAAATTTTCACACCTATTGTGTCATATCCATTTGGGGTGCATACTTTAGGAGTGAAAAGAAATTCGAATAATATGCTTCCAGGGATAATCCTAGCTGCTTCAAGTCATAGAATTCATTCATCTTTTGTGTGTGGTAGCAAGTGGTAGATACCTCTCTCGCACAGCTTCCTTAAGCTTATCCCAAGTGACTGTCCCTTCCAAAATCTCTTGATCTGTGCACCATTGTTTCCACCAAAGTCTCGCTTTGCCTGTAAGATTAAGTTTGGCGAGCATGGCTTGGTTAGCAGGTGCAATTCTTGCTGCCTCAAAATAGTCCTCCATGGACTCAATCCAGATCTCGGTGTTGGCTTGAATAGTCCTTCCCTTGCCATCAAACTCGGGTGGCTTAATTTGTTTGAGAAGGAACTTCTTCTCTTAGGCCACAACTGGACTTAGTGCAGGAGTCAGATTTGGAACCTGCACTTGGGGTTGCGTCTGGACAATAAGATTCTTTATGTTAATATCTTATCATATGCTCCCATATTACGTTAATACGACTAGCATAGCTTTTAATCAAGTGATTTAATCACTTAACACCTTAGCTAACATTTACAATCAAGATAAAAGTTTTATTTATTCATGAAGGCATAACCCTTTGAGTACATTTATTTTGGATAAGTAGGACAGGCTGATTGATACATCAGTTTGGGGAAAATAGGATTGTGTTACAATCGGCTATAGGGACGGAATAATAATATGGAGCGGGGTCATGGATTTTCAAGAAACGGTAAGTCATAGGAAGCTTGGGGTATTCCTTCCTTTGATACCCATTCTTCTCATAGCGCCCTAACACTTTGATCCTGTCAGCAGAGATCACCCGGGTCACTTCTTCATAGACGTACTTATTTTTCTTGACTTGCCGACCACTAACGTGCAAAGTTGCATTTACGTGAGCTTCGACAAAGATGAACAGCTTCACAATCTTTAAATCCTCCATCCACTTGATTCTCTTCAAGTTGGTCTGAAGGTATGCGAGTCGGTGGGCTGCTATGTAGTATATCCCTGAATCTCCCATCCATCTCTACTCCGCATACAGGGGTGACGTATTATAGATGCGGTCTAGAATATGCATCATGCCTAGCCTCTGACGATAATTTGAAGCATGCATTGAAGTCATGAACATAACCTAGAACACCAAGAACTTGCTCCATGCTTCGTGACTTTGCAACCCAGCATCCATAAGTGAGTAAAGAAATGTTTTTAACAGAAAACACTGCTCTATTCACCTTCCCTTGTTTATCCCCTTATTCCTTTTATTTTTCTTCATTAAGTTCCCTTGTAATCTTTAGATCTCGTTGGTTTGCTCTAATACCAACTGTAACGTGTCTGCTCATCCACTTGTGGGACACGTCTTAGCAGCCCATCAGGAAGAGAGTCTAGAAAGTGCCACCTAGCACTCGCAAGGAATGTCATAGTGTTTGCAATCTAGGTCTTCCCAAGTCTGCCCGGAGCGGAAGTGTCCGGCCTTTCCCACTTAGGAGGGTTTCTTTCCTATCGACAAAGTCTCTAGGAAGTAGCTAGTGTTGAGCTCCAGATGACCACTTTGCGTAGGAACAACAGAGTCGAAGTGGATTTATGCTGCACTTGGTTCATGGTGAATGGGAACGAGAGGGATGCAAAGCTCAACCTCTCTACCATAAGGCATAGTCCCATTCCTTTCCCCTAAAACAACATCAATCGGGATTCTACCTCTACTGATGCTAGGTCTTCATAGTCTCGTTATCTCATCTTTTGGGAAAAGTTCCCAGCTAGCCGGGACCACCCTTCCATAGGACGGACCCAAGTCACGTCCATTGCACTTTCCTCGGTTTGCTTAGTTGTCTATTTACCTACCACATTATGTTTGACATGCAAAAGTAGCTTCCTTGATTAATCAATTTAAACACATGTTCCTTCACGTAACTTAGGCACTGACAAAAAAACAAAGTCAAGCAAGTTCTTTTTTTCAAATATCTCATCTTTATTTATCATAGTCTCTAAATACATCAAGTATCATGCTCGAAGGCTATCCCAGCAATCTACAAGATTGCTGCTCCAAGTTCTGCCCACAGACTAGTACACGGGCCTCAAGATCCCATCTCGAGCCACGTTGGCCTCTTGTGCGGGATCCGGAGGCAAGGAATTTATAGCCAAAGCCGCCCCCGGCACCCAAGCGTCCTCCCGCTCCAAGTAGTACCCATAGAGAGATCTCTCGCGGCAGGTTAGGTCCATATACCCGGCCCGCTAACAACCCCCTTGGATAGGGCCAGGGAGACAGTCAGAGGTAACTGAACCTGCCTCTCCCTCCAGGCTAATAACGAGAAGCATTAAGTGTTTTGCCTTGAATTAGTTCCTTGAGCAAGGAAATTCAAACAATGTACCTAAGTGTACAATCACGATCATTTCGAAGGCCGTTTGTACGACCAACTGCTAAGGTGTGATTCCTTCTTCCCAGATGCTCCCAACATCCGATCCTCGATTGTTCGTAACTTGGTGAGATCCCAAAGGCCTGGCAGGCTAGGTTGCATGTTTTCCTTTTATCTTCAGGTTAGGGTTTGTACCCTACCGACCTAATTATCCTTACCTTAGGTCTCCTTGTAAGATAGACCATGGACAACCCCATTGTCCTCAGTTGGTCAACTTACTAGTTATCTCCTAGATCCCTTGAAGTATCTATATGATCTTTCCTTTGATCCATAATTGACCAAGGATACTTTTGGTGATACAAGAATACTTGATCTTAACCCCCTTTTTCAATAGTACTCACATGCACTCATGTTTGCCCCTTTCTAACCCTTTTAGCTTGTCTAACTACGTTGATTAAGATAAGTATTGACTTTACTCAACAATTTCAAGGCCAATGTACAAACCATGAATTCAAGCATTCTAATGCACATTAATTACATGCAATATTTCTATGCGTGCAATCTTGGTATTACCCATGCATGCAATAGTTCCTTCGTATGCATCTAGTATGAATGCAACAACCATATAACTTGATTTCACTAATCAATTCAAGAGAAAGACCCTTAAGATATATCTACCCTTCCATGCACTTGTCTTTTCATTGTCATGCAGTTAAGGTATGAAAGAAACCCATGATAAATACTAGTCACAAGAAATAGTTTTGTATGACACATGCGAAGGTCCTTTCAATGCATGCGACTTAACATGTTGCTTGTTTATGCGAGAATCTTTCCCGTGCATGTAGAAGTTTTCCTTGCATGTATCTAATATGACTGTGTTACTTTATGCATTTCACTATCAATCTCAAGAGAGCCTTATTAAACAATGCAATCAAACAATTTTTATGAGAGTGTCTAATGCAAATTTTCCCTATGAATTTATTTTATATGTATTTCATGAACTTTGTATATACGAGGTTACATAATCATTTAACATATTGAGTTCATCGACAAGGAGTGCAGGATCATGGACCTGATTCTTGACAATCAGAACCCCGTTAGCAGTCACTTCTCCGCCTTGGGTAGAAACATCTGTAGAGTTGCTAGTTGCGTGCCTCTTGGGTGCCATCTTTCGTGGAAATCTAGTGGCCTTCATGTGAGGGGATAGCTATTAGATGCGCAGGAATTACCTGCAAATTGTCCAGCAGCTTCCCACCAATCCTCATGGCCTTTGCACTTGAATCGATGTGGTCACGGATTAATGAAAATTTAAGCCAGGTCTTGCGGGTGAAACACCTCCTAAAGGAGATGCTTTGGAAGCTTCTTGGAAGCTTCCAAACACCTTTCTCTTCTCTGACAGGAAAATTAGACAGCGTCTTTTCTCCTTCTCCTTCTCTCTCTCCCTCTTCTTCTTCTTCTTCTTCTTCTTCTTCTTCTTCTTCTTCTTCTTCTTCTTCTTCTTCTTCTTCTTCTTCTTCTTCTTCTCTCTCTCCCTACTTCTTCTTCTTCTTCTCCTCCTCTTCTCCTTCTCTCTCTCTCTTCTTCTTCTTCTTCTGCTTCTTCTCTTCTCCTTCTCTCTCCTTCTTCTTCTTCTTCTCTTCTTCTCCTTTTCTCTCTCCCTCTTCTTCTTCTCTTCTTCTCCTCTCTCTCTCCCTTCTTCTTCTTCTTTTCTTCTCTTCTCTCTCTCCCTTCTTCTCTTCTTCTCCTTCTCTCTCTCTTCTTCTTGTTCTTCTCTCCTTCTCCTTTTCTCTCTCCCTTCTTCTTCTTCTTCTCTTCTTCTCCTCTCTCTCTCCCTCCTTCTTCTTCTCTTCTTCTCCTTCTCTCTCTCCCTTCTTCTTCTTCTCTCTTCTCCTCTCTTTCTCCCTTCTTCTTCTTCTCTTCTTCTCCTCTCTCTCTCCCTCTCCTTCTGTCTGCGATGATCACCATGGGGGTCTGTTTCAGCCCATTAGGGGGGCTGCGCTGTTGCACAAGGAGGGGGGGCGTACTGCCATCGACGTCACAGGGGGGCGGCGCTATCCAGATGGAGGAGGGGCTTGCTGCCGCATATGAAGCTAGAGGGGGGGGCACCTAGTCTGATGAAGGGGGGAAGGGCTTCTTATAAGGTGGAGGGGGGGAAGACGGCACCACCCTCCATTTGGGGGGGCTGCATGCCCCCCCTTTGCATTAACTCCCTACTCACTCGCTCTCTCTCTCTCTCTCCCTGCCATGTAGATGGCAGGGGGAGAGAGAGTGAGGGTAAAAAAAATTGATTTTTTTTAAATTTAAAAAAATTAAAGGGGGGGTCTCATGGGGGGAGGCAGGGGGAGCATCGGGGGGGGCACGAATATTACAATTCTAAGACATGTGGTGTCTAAGAATGGCATTTCCATTGACTTCTCCAAATTCATGGTCATTATTGATTTACCATCACCCACGAACTATAAGGAAGTTCAATGCTTTTTCTTGGGACACATAGGTACTATCGGTCATTTGTTCTAAACTATGCATTGATTGCTAGACCCCTTTACAAATTACTGATCATATTTGAGTGTTTCGAGGAATGCCAATGTGCTTATGAGATGCATGATGTACTTGCTGAGGCGCATGAAAAAATTTCTGGTAGATACTTCAATAGCAATAGCAGCGGAGACACCATAGTGTGCAAGAAGGTGATGTAGTCTCAATTCTGGTGGCTACCATATTCCACAAGGGTGTGGTTAAGTTCATAAAACATTATGACAAGTGCTAGAGAACCAAAGTCCCTATCCAAAAGAACAAGATGGAGTTGAAAAGTGGGAAATGGACTTCATCGGGCCAATCAATCCTGCAACATAGTACTCATAGGCAAAATGCATGATTGCAGCAATGGTCTATCGCACAAAACCAAGGAGTCCACCTTATAGAATATGTAAGATACCACGTGAGTTCAAAAGAAGGGGTATTATATTTAGTAAAACTTATAGGATTATATTTACAGAAGGGGTTTTTAATTACAATTTTAAAAAAATCATAAGTTTAATAAAGTAAAAGGGGTCATTTTAAGGCCTTATAGTATTTAAAGAAAGGCTATTTCTTAATATCCTTTGAATGCACATTATATAGATGTTTTCTTATAGGTAGACCCAGGCTCACAAAATGGGCTAAACCTCAGGCCACTACAAAGAATGACATTAGAACTACGACTAACTAGTTAGTAGTGATCTCACAATTCAGCTGCCCCATGGAACTAGTTAGTAGTGATCAAGGCACACACTTCATTAATGAAGTGATTGGTCATTTTCTATCCATATTCTTGATCATCCATAGGAAATCCTCACCATATTACCCTTAAGATAACGGTCAAGAAAAATTTATTAACTAAGGTAGTCTCCACCTCCTGCAATGGGACAATAAGCTCATGGTAGCACTATGGGACTATATGATAGCTTACAAGACGGCTGTAGGATAGACACCATTCAAGCTAACCTATGGAACCAAAGCCATCCTGTCAGTAGAATTCTTTGTTTCAAGCTTGCAAGTGGCAGTACAAGAAATATGGGATGGCAAGGAAGCATGGATGGAACGCCAAGTGGAGTGGTTAGAATGCCTTTTGGAAACCTAACTCCTAGAAATTCGTGCACTGATTTGCAAAAAGGCAAGATGCAAGAGCTAGTTTGACAAGCATGTCAAACAATGTGACTTTGTGAGCAAGGTGAACTAGTGCTCCTGTACTCAGTGAAGGGCCATAAGCAAAATATGAACTTCAAGGGATTGGGACCTTTCAAGGTCTGCAACATTAGTCAAACTAGCAATGTAGATCTCGAGACTCTAGAGGGGGAGAGCATAGGCTTCTTTAATGGCACTCACCTCAAGAAGAACTACCCTCCAATGTACCCACTACATGAGCCTCTGATTCTAGAATTGCCTATAAATGTAAGATTAGCCACCATCACTGAGATAGAGGAAGAGCATGAGAAAGTAGTGGCGGCACAAGACATATGCCTTTGATGTACTCATTGATAAGGGAGATGACTATAATATCCTTATGCATGATCATTGGAGCCTCATTGGTCAGCCCCAATTGCAACATACTAGTACAAAATTTAGCCCATTTGGGGGGCAGCCTTATTCACTATTGGGAAAGTGCAAGGTGGTGGTTTGTATCGTGACTAAAATCCTACCAATGATCTTCTACGTGATGGCTAATACCAAATCCAATGGTAAGGAATCACTGTTAGGACGTGCATTCAAGAAGCAAGCACACTACAATGTCGATTACGACGATTCATAGCGTGTTCACCATGTCATTGGCAATGTTTGGTTAGTGATGGCTTTCAACAAGGGGATCATGGCTCCATCTAAGACTGCAGTGCCACTAGTAGAGCAACTTAGTGCCAAGCCTAAGGAGGGGAGTCATGACTTATCTTGACCCACCATAACCAACCATCCTGCAACCTCCAGTCAACTGCACCCAAAGCCATTGAGTGGCAATTCAAATGGGTACCCAAATGACAATTGCAATCACCTAGAAGCCAATCCACATGAACTTATAATCCTAAGACCTCACATCCTAGGCTGACAGGACACGGCTAGCACTACAAGATGTGACAAACGGTCAAGCCATGATGGGTATTCAAAGCCATATTGTGTGCTCAAGGCTACTATGAAGGCAACACTTGGATCAGGTTTCCCAAGACCATGAGTGGCATGAGGATATCTTACCCACCACTTGCCAAGCCATTTCTACAAGACTCTAAGCCAGCTAGGTATGAGAAATGAATTGCCTCAAAAGGAACCAAACCCATTGAGCCCCAACAAGTTATCGACCAAAATCACGATCAGTTGCATCCAAACTAGCCCAACCTGACACTTTTTCTATTCCAATTTCTCCATAAGTACAGAGCACCACATCAACTAAGCCGCAAGACCAATCCATCACACAAGTCATCGACAAATACCCCATTGAAAAGTCTAGGAAGCAGGCATCAATAGTTGAGTTATCTAGCTCAACCAAACCCCAACATTCCCCACACACCTTAGACCCTCCTATAAGTGGAAATCTATCCTTACTTTGGCCTCAAACCCAGCCTTGAATACGGGGGATGACCTTGTAACTTGCATTAGATGCTTGGATGTACCTTCACCATGTTTGCTAAAAGCTACAAACTGTTGGATTTAGGCCTCCTCGATGAGCAGTTAGCAATGAAAGTACACTCCTTGCCATGCACTTGGGAGGAATATGAGATCCTCGAGGTGGCCGAGGCCTTAATTTCCAACGATATTTCTTGAGAGCAAGCTTTCCAAAACAGTGGTTTCTAACCTCATATAGCTAGAGCACAGTCTCAGCAATAACCCAGGAACTAGAAGAGCTAAAATGGTTAGCCAAGTTTGACTCTTCCTTTCTGCAAAAATGGTATGCTCTCCATCTCCAATGGGAACAAGAAGGCTTCCAAGTTATGACCAATGCCGAGGAGAGATGCACAATCAAAATCTCTAAGTACAGTCCAACCTATGTGGCTCCTACCTTGTTTAGAGTATTGGCCATCATGTGCAAAAAACAGTTAGAAGAACATGTTATGGTCCATCCTTATTTGGATCAACTTCTAATTGAGGAAGAACCACACGTCATTTGGAGACTTCCTAACCAGTGTCCTAACCTACATTATACATATAGGAGTTAGGCATCAAAACATGGACCATCATGCCCACTTAGAGTATAACCCACAATTCTATGCTTGGCTCATGAAGAAATAAAGCACAACAAGCAACTGCTTCATGCCCTTAACCTTATTTACATCATTCACGAGGGGGAGGGAGTAACGTGAAAAAGAAAATATGACTTGAACTTCAGAACTTCAAAACCAACTTTACAAGCAAAAAAGGTTCAAAAGCAAAAAAGAACAAGTAAAGGAAACTTGTACTCAAAAAAATCTTTTATCGAATTCATGCTTGAAATGTGTGGATTGCGTGAAGTATAAAAAGTTTACATTCCTTACTACCTAGAACATCACACCATTCCATAATGTTTGTAATTAAACTTTTTCTATTTCACAAGAGGTACTCTCAAATGAGTTGATTGTAAGTTTTTTTTCCATAACAAGAACTCGAGATGGCAAGCCAACTTCCATTCTCAGAGGAAGATCATAACAGGTACCGATTGGCCACTAAAACACCAGTCTACAACTAGCTAAAGTACCACAACATTAGCAATTTGGGAGAGCTGGTGAACAAGGAAGGCATGGTGAGACAAATAGTTGTCGACTAGTGCAATATCCATAGATACACAGAGAAGGTTGGCCAGACGACCACGGCAAGTGCAAATCTCCATAGATACATAGAGAAGATTGACCATGGTAGGTGCACATAATTCTTGAGAACTTTTGATGCAAGGAATAATAGTGGCATAATACCCATCAAGAAGGAAGAGGATAGGGTTTGTGCTTATTAGCCCCCTGAGACAATGGAGAAGGCTTTATGATTAGTCAACACACAAGAGAAGAGACCAAAGAGATATATTTATAGCATACTAAAGATGTTGAATATAAAGGTGCACACCAATTATGGAATCAATCTAGCAGACATCCCTCACCATGCTATCCAATTGCAAGTCAAGATGGTGCACATCCTACTCTCTAGTCATTGATACAATATCCTCATGGCTCAGATCCCAGTGTCGATACTTGAAAGTACCGTAGCATGGGCCCTAGATGAAGTAAATTTGAATGCCTACATCTGCAAAATGATTGAATCATCAACCAAGGCATTGTCACTGAGCCAAAGACCTATATCAAAAGAATCCATGATAGGGTTTGGAGGGGTGCTAACCACCATCATCCAAGAAGCTGTGGGAGAGATGAAAACGGAAGAAGAAATAGGGGAGACTTTGAAGAGATCTCCCATCCAAGAGCAGCACCTCTCCCTAGTCCCAAAAGGCCCATCAATGTCTCCAAAAGCAAGAGAGGTGGGAAATGAAGAAGCGAGCAAGCCACAGAAAGAGAAGGCAAAGCGAGCCTCAAGAAAGAAGGGAGCTCAACTCCAAGATCAGGAACTCTCTTTACCTTTATTTCCATACAATCCTTTTTTGTAGCTTTTGTTTGTGTGCACATCTCTTCTCTTTGTTTTAATCTCTCTCTCTGTCTCACAGTTTGTCTCATAGGCTAGTTTTGGTCTTTAGAAGACGTTAATATAACTTTCTTTCTTTCTTTCTTTCTCTCTCTCTCTCTCTTACACATACACGACACTTATCACACTCACAGCACCGTATTTTCAGTTTCCAATTTTTAGCTTTTCATTCAGCACTTTTATTTTGGATAGCTGGACCTCATCAGTTGTATCACAGTTTGTCTCATAGGCCAGTTTTGGTCTTTAGAAGACGTTAATATAACTTTCTTTCTTTCTTTCTCTCTCTCTCTCTCTCTCTCTCTCTCTCTGTGTGTGGGGGTAATTTTTCCTCTAGCATGCAAATGGTACTCTCTTTTCACTCTTCTATGTATTCAATAGAGCTCTAGAGTTCTCTCTTCCCCCTCTACCAATTGACCCCAGCATGAGGACCCCATCTAAAGAATATGTAGATTCCTCTATATTTGTAAAGTGAGATTTTGAGTACTCTCATATAGATCTTGAAAAGAAAGCTTCCCGAAGAGGCACCTCCAATTGAAGCTAGTGATTGGTTGTGAATCTTCAATGTGGAGTATAAATGCAACATGATGTTTTTCTTTGACATTCTTAAAGAAGAATGTTTAAATAACTTAGTTACTTTACCAGAAATTATACCAAGGCAGACCTAGCAATGGAAAGATACCAACAAAATTTTCCAAATTCATTGTTTATAAGAAAATGCCTTTGGTAAAGAAGAATCCAAATGAACACAAAATTTCATAGGCCCATTTCAAACATAATATTTTTGAAGCATAGTGGACCTTCATTAGGGGAGCTTGATTGAAAATTTGCTAATTGGAGAAGGGTGAATGGACTTACCTCCACAATTGGAAGCTTTGATTGTAGCCTTCCATATTTATTGCTAACATTATTCCCCTATAAGATGAGTGTAACCCCATGGCACTCAGGTCAAAGATAGACATGGAATATTGGGAATAGCCCTGATGAAAAATTCATGATCCTAATGGAGAGACATGAATGATGTAAATGAAGAACTAGTACTAATGATGTTTTTTGTTGATCATTATGCTCTACTTTATCTAGTGACAAGCCATGCCCTACAAGCTGAATTTCCAGATGGCTATTGCTTCTACTTGAGTTTGATTTCTCTATGGTGGTTGTGTGCAAAGGAAAATAGCATTACATGGCCAATCACATGTCTTATCCACTGATAACAAGTGGAGGAAAGGCCACTGATCTAGATGACAACTTATCTGATGCCCATTTTTTTTTACTTCAATAGAAGGCCCAAGTGTTCCAGGATGATCTCACACCTCATTGGGCAAATGATATTGCTGCTATTTCAAAAATGGAATTCTAAACTCCCATTGAGAAGGCTCATATTACTCGCTTGTTGATTAAGACCTAATCTTACTAGATGGTTGCTAGTTAAATTTATTGACTAGGACAAGAAAATCTTCTTTGATAATGCATGTGTGAACATGAGATTAAGCATGTGCTTTGAGAAGCCCAATGCATTCCCTCAATGGTAGAAATGTCACTATCTTGATGCCAGCTCTATGTAATAGACTCGGATGTCTTTTGAAGCCACAAAAAGTTGTATCACTATAGCCAACAGTTTCCCACAAAATTGAATATCTAAATAGATAAAATGAGTATCAACTAAAGATTTCACCTTCATTGAAGAATCTCCAAACATCATGAAGTGAGAGATTGTGAAGAAGTGTTAGGAGTCATAGTCAGTGGAGGTTCACAAGAATAAGAAGAAAAAGAGTTGGGACTTGTTCGTGGTGGATGCACAACAGCAAGATACATGGGATGCTTGGTACACAAATAATCTTTTGTTTGTCCAATTGGAAATCCATTGGAAGTTAGTAGATAGAGTGTTCTTTACAATATACACAATTGAGACTATCAAAACAATATCAAAACAATGGCACTATGGCGATCCTTTGAAGAATAATTTTTTTATTCCTTTAGAATTGAATATCTTCCCCTCTGTAGTGGCATGAAGTGGAATTCAAACATGTTGAAAATAAGAAATGTTGGAAAGAGAGTTCTTCAGAGATTGAAGCCCCTCTAATCCCATTTTGTTGAGCATAGACAAATTGAATGGAACCAACTCTCTGATGAATGATGTGATAAAGAGACAAGCACTAGAATGAATCTAGAGGTACATGAGAAGAGAGAAGGCAAAAATCAAAGTTGAATTCCTTTGTCAACCCCCTTGTGGCAGTCTTCACATAAGTCCTATGACAATCGAAAAGCTAGTTCTTATGATACCAACATCCACAATTTTGGAAGAGCAACCACTTGTGATAGTTGCTAATTTAGATGAGAAACTAGTAGTGTTTGAGGAGTTATCAAGTCAAGGGAAATAAAAAAAGTAACCACTTCATAGTAATGTTGCTCATGTGCTAAAACATCCAATCCAAAGAAGGAGAAGGTAGAGCCCATAAGTGTTGACAAGAAACACCCCTTAGTTGAAGTAGCAAGATTCTTGTAATGTGCCCGCTCCTCAAATCGTGGGACACGTCTTAGCAGTCCATTGAGAGATATATCTAGAAGATGCCACCCGGCACTCCCACGGAATGACACGGGGTTTACCAACTAGGGTCTCTCGAGTCTGCCTTGCAACGGAACTTATCCGGCTATTCCCACTAGGATCGACCTGAAGTCCGGGTTCCTTGTAGTCAGGTCTTCCTAACAACCTTCTAGCGTCGGTCTGCAATTGCTCACTTTGCGCAGATACAACTAGACCAAAGCAGACTCATACCGCACTTGGTTCAAAGAGAATGGGAAACAAGAGGGATGCATCGCTCGACCTCTCTACCCATAGGGCATAGTCCCATTCCGGTGTCCTAAAACGGTATAAATCAGGTTTTTAACTTACAAGTTCTAAGGTCCTTGTCTATCTAACATTCGTACCAAATAAATTCCATTGAGGAAAGCTCTCGGCTAACCGAGACCACCCTGCCGTAGGATGGACCCGATGGTCACATCCACCACACTTCCCTCGGGGGTTGTTTAGTTATCTAATTGCCTATCACATTATGTTTGACACATAAAAGCAACTTCCTTAATTAACCCATTAATCACAGGTTCCTTTTTACGTAATTTAGGGCACAGACACAAAGACAAGATAAAACAAGATCAAATAGTTCCTTAACTTATCTTCATGTTAATGTTTGTCTCCCACCCATATAGGATAATTAAGTGTCCCTTTAAATAATCCTTCCATATCCTGGAATACATCAAGTATCATGCTCGAAGGCTGTCCCAGCAATCTACAGGATTGCTGCTCCAAGTTCCACCTGTAGACTAGTACATGGGCCTCAAGATCCCATATCGAGTCACGTCGGCCTCTTGTGCGGGATCTGGAGGCAAGGGATTTATAGCTAGAGCCTCCCCTCGCACCCAAGCGTCCTCCCACTCCAAGCAACACCCACGGAGAGACCTCTCGTGGCGAGTTAGGTCCATATACCTGGCACGGCTAACAACCCCCTTGGATAGGGCCAGGAAAACAGTCGGAGGTAACTGATCCTGCCTCTCCCTCCAAGCTTTTAACCTGAAGCATTAAGTGTTTTTCCTTGAATTAGTTCCTTGAGCAAAGAAGTTCAAACAATGTACCTAAGTGTACAATCACGATCATCTCAAAGGTCGTTTGTACAACCAACTGCTAAGGTGTGGTTCCTTTTTCCCAAATGCTCCCAGCATTCAATCTTGGATCATTCGTGACTTGGCGAGATCCCAGTAATCTCAAACAAGATCATGCAAGCAAATTTCCATGGTAGGTTAACTTATTTTGACTTGCTCTTTCCCTTGGGTTTTACCTTATGGTATCTTAACCCTAACTCAAAGCATTAACTGGTCAACCAAGGCAACGGACAAGCCTTATTCACAACCCAACCAAGGGTCTTTTATTCTTCCATTTCTTTACTCATCTCCCTCTAACCAAGTTCAGTTAACACACTTGGCAACGCAAGACTTTACATCTAGTCCTTCAGGATACAGTCTAGATGCATGCGTCCCCTCCATCTCTCTTAGTGCGGTACTATGCAGAATTTTTTTATCAGACTCATCTTACTTGCACTTGGGATTCTTAATGCATTAATACAATGTGCTATCTTTAACTCACTTCATTCCTGGCAATGAATACTTATTCCTAATGCACTGGATCTCATGTGACTTACGTATATGAAAGTCTAAGTTTCTATCCATCGGTACAATTGCATCCTATGAACGGAAACTAACATTTCGTGTGTTTAATTTTTATGCAGATGCAAATCGTGATTTTTATTGGTTAATTTAAGCATTGCTCTATGCGAAGGTCTATCATTTTATGTAAAAATTTATGAAAACCTTATCATTTCATGTGCGTCAATCCATGCAGAATCCATTCTATTTTTCCACTTGACTCCCATGAAATCATTCCGTATTTACAATATTTCGTGCAACAATATTTCATGTACTAGGCTAGTCAATATTTCATGCAACTCATGCACTTGATTTTTCATAATCATGCACTTTAAGTATGGAGGAAAACCATGAACAATAAGCAATAAGAATTGCGGGAGGGTTAGAGGACACCATTTTCAAGGGGTGGTCAATGTTGTCTTGCTAGGTGTCACAAGCCATCCATGGACTTCCGGTCTCATGCGTCCGCATAACCCTGAGTGTCCTTGATTTCTTGATGGCCGTGAATGAGTCTTCGTGTTTGGCCTTCTGATTTCTCTTCAAGTTCTCTTCTTTCTCACCTTCTTCTTCTTCTCCTCCTCTCTCTCCCTCTTCTTCTCCTTCTTCTTCTTCTTCTTCTCCTCCTCTCTCTCTCTTCTTCTCCTTCTTCTTCTCCTCCTCTCTCTCTCTTCTTCTCCTCCTCTCTCTCCCTCTTCTTCTCCTTCTTTTTCTCCTTCCCTCTCTCCCTCTCCCTCACCTTCTTCTTCTCCTCTCTCTCCCTCTTCTTCTCCTTCTTCTTCTCCTCCTCTCTCTCCCTCTTCTTCTCCTTCCCTCTCTCCCTCTTCTTCTCCTTCTTCTACTCTCTCTCTTCTTCTTTTTCTCTTCTTCTCCTTCCCTCTCCTTCTCTTCTTCACTCTCTCTCTTCTTCCTCTTCCTCTTCTTTTTCTCTTCTTCTCCTTCTCTCTCTCCCTCCTTCCTCTTCTTCTTCTTTTTCTCTTCTTCTCCTTCCCTCTCTCCCTCTCCTTCTCTTCTTCTCTCCCTCTCTTCTTCCTCTTCTTCTTCTTTTTCTTTCTCTCTTCTTCTCCTTCTCTCTCTCTCTCTTCTTCTCTTCTCTTCTCCCTCTCTTCTTCCTCTCCTTCTTCTTTTCCTCTTCATCTCTCTCTCTTCACGGGGAGGGTTTCTTCTGCCTGATGAGCGAGGAGGGGCGAAAGATTTCTGACAGGGGGGAGTCCTGTGGACGAGCTGGAGGGGGGCATTGTTTCTAGATGGAGGGGGGGAGGGCTTGCTGCCTGCCCAGCCAGGGGGAAGGCTGCGTTGTCCCTCTTACAAGGAGGGAGGGAGGTATGGGGGGGAAGGATGGCGCCACCCGCCATTTAGGGGGGCTGCATGCCCCCCTCTCTTCATTACACACACACTCTCTCTCTCTCCTCGCCATGCAGTCGGCAAGGGGAGAGAGATGGAGTAAAAAGAAATTTAAAAATTTTTGAAATTTTTTTCTTGGGAGGGGGGTTCTCATGGGGGAGGCACGGGGGAATGGGGGGGGGGGGGGGGGGGACATTACAATTCTCACACAAATAAAGAACCTTTGTCACCCAAGCTCAAATTGAAAATGCAGTATTAGTAGTAGCCTAGCACAATTGCTAAGTCCAAGAAAATGGATGCATAAGGGATAGCCAAGAAAATATAAAAGGATTGACAACCTCCCTTTGAGAGTGTTGTCAAGAACATGGCCACTTCCTAAACCAAGACTATTTTCAATCAATCCAAGAATCCAAGTGCAAAGTCTTCTTTGACTATCACAATTGAGCAATCTTTTGCATCAAAAGCTACTGCTTTTATTTCTAAAGTGGAACCCACACACTCATAGCCAAACCTATCATTTCATCTAAGGAACAAGCTTTTGGTGCTTCATCCTCACAATCGGATAATAGTTCTAACCCAAAGAGCATAATGAATCCAATGATTTACAAGTCTTGTTCTCCTTGTGGCGAGAAGCTTTAGTGCATTTAAATACTATTAAGAGATCTCTTGTGGAGGATTTAGAAAATATAGGATAACAAAATGATCAATCCAAGGTTACAAGTTCTAGGAAACTAGATGAAACACTATTGACTTCGCTCACTCGAGAAAATGTCCATGCCGACATTTGATTTATATTTGTCAAGAATCGCGTGGTGGGGGGACTTGCTCAAGATGCTGCACCGAACACACACAGACTGCACAAGGAGAAGCTCACTCAAGAGACAAGAAGAGAGATGGAGGCCAAAACGTTTTCTTGCTGATTTCTTCTTCTTCTTCCACACTCTTTACAATGTACATAAAGTATAGATAAGATACGACATAAAGGAAAGTGGCCTACTAAGTCAAACAATGCATAACCGACTACACTAGTCGACTGGCGCTATAACTATGCCAGCTGTAAATAGGTGTAACAACCTGAATATAATAAGTAATGAGTCAGTGGCCATGTGTGAGACATAATGACCACCTACGTGCTAAGTGTGGATGTGTGGACCCATCTAACTAGGCGGTCCATCATCAATGTCCGCATGTGTTGAGCTTGTCATCTCAACACTCCCCCTCAAGCTCAACTGCATCTCTGCAACTCCAAGCTTCGAAACTTTTGAAGCTTCTCTGTACCCAATGCCTTCATGAAGATGTCAGCTATCTGATCCTATGTGCTGACATACACCAAGTCAATCTCACCTGCTAGTACCTTCTCTCTCACAAAGTGGTAGTGTACCTCAATATGTTTTGTCCTGGCATGGAACATAGGGTTCCTAGCCAACTGTATACTGCTCATGTTGTCACAATAAATGACAACTAGACCTTCCACCTACACATCCAAATCAGCCAATAACTTTTGTAATCATACTACCTCACATGCTGCAATAGCAGCACCTCTATACTCAGTCTCTGTACTCGACAAAGCAACTGTAGATTGCTTTTTGCTGCTCCAAGCAACTGTTGCACTACAAAGAGAGAACATGTATCCGCTGGTAGATCTTCTATCAGACATACTACCAGCCCAATCTGCATCTGTGTATCCAAACACCTGTACATCTGTACCTACCTCATAGAAAAGTCCATAATGTAATGTGGACTTCACATATCTCAATATGCGTCTGACTGCATCCAAATGTGGCTTTCTAGGTACTTGCATAAACTGACTCACAAGACCAACAGCGTAGCTCAAGTCTGGCCTTGTAATGGTCATGTAGATCAAACTCCCCACTATCCTCCTGAACATAGTAGGGTCTTCTATCTCATCCCCAACATCAGCACTCAACTTTACATTCTGCTCCAACGAAACTGAAAGTGGTTTGCATGTTGTCATACCATACTTGGACAACATATCCAAGCCATACTGTCTTTGGGACAGCCATATACCATCATCACATCTGATCACCTCAATGCCAAGGAAGTACCTTAGCTCACCTAAATCCTTCATCTCAAACTTCTTCTTCAAAAAATCCTTGACTTCAGCAATCCCACTATCACTATCACCTGTAATAATCAAGTCATCCACATAGATGACTATGATGACCAAACATGCATCTCCCTTTCTCACATAAAGTGAGTGATAAGCATCAGAAACATAAAAGCTAATATTGACAAGATACTCTCTGATCTTGTCAAACCATGCTCTAGGTGCTTGCTTGAGCCCATAGAGCGCCTTCTTCAACCTGCACACATACGTGGGATGCTCTAAATCTTCATAACCTGCTGGCTGATCCATATACACTTCTTCCTGCAAATCACCATGCAAAAAGGCATTCTTCACATCCATTTGTTGCAACCTCCAACCTTTGGCTGCTGCCAAAGCAATCACACATTAGACAGTTACCATCCTAGCAACTGGACTGAAGGTTTCATCATAATCTATGCCATATGTCTGGGCATAACCTTTTGCAACCAGCCTAGCTTTGTACCTACTAATAGAACCATCTGCATTTGCTTAACCTTATAAACCCACTTACATCCAATAGCTTTCTTGCCTTTCGGCAATGATACTAGATCCCAAGTCTTATTGGCCTCTAATGCAGCCATCTCCTCATCCATTGCTGCATCCCAATGAGCATGACCAATAGCCTCCTCAAAACATGTGGGCTCAACATCCTCAACTAGTTTCACCATATAAGCATAATGGTGAGCTGCATAACCTTCAAAACCAAATCTTTTAACAGGGTATCTGACCCTGCTAGATCTGCGTACCACCGGATCACTCAATGGAGCCTTTACAGTATTATGAGCTCTCTGTACACCTGGTGTCTTGACAAAAGGAATACCAAGCTCATCATCTAAGCTCTCTTAGCCAACTGGAGTCTCCATCAAGAACTGCATCAATGCCATCTGACACTTTATTCTTTCCTTTGTCTTTACTTGTAGTGCTACTAGATGCACGTGAAGATGTAGAGGTACTCCTTAGTCTCCTAGACCAAGGACTACCAAATGATGTCTCTGGTCCACTAAGAGTCCGTGATTCTTGCTTTTCAGCCTGCACATGAGTGTCATGATCATCATCATCATCCAATGCATCACCACTAGATGCATACCAACTGCTCATTTCATCAAAGATAACATCCCTGCTCACTCTGAACTTACATGTGACAGGGTTATAATAGCGATACCCTTTCTGCTCTAAAGAGTATCCAATAAAGACACACTTTTCAGCCTTTGGATCCAGTTTCTTCCGCAACTCATCTGGCACATGAACATACGCAATGCAGCCAAACACTTTCAAGTGTGAGACATCAAGCTTCTTACCTGTAAAACATTCTTCGGGGGTCATACCATGAACTGCAGCTGTGGGAGTTTTGTTCATAATATAGACAGCAGTATGAACAACCTCAGACCAAAAATGCTAAGGCGTATTCTTTTCAGCCATCAAGGCACGTGCAACTTCTGCAATATGCCTATTTTTCCTTTCTGCAATCCCATTTTGCTGTGGGGTATACCTGCATGTGAACTGTCTCTTTATCCCATGAGACCTCAAAAAATCACTGAACTCATTCAAGAGATACTCTCTCCCTCCATCTGACCTCAAGCACTTTACTTTCAAGCCTGTTTCTCTTTCGACTGCAGCCTTGAAAGTTCTAAAGTGCTCAAATGCTTCAGTATTTTCCTTCATAAAATATACCCACAGCTTTCTAGAACAATCATCAATGAATGTGACAAAGTATGAACTACCTCCAAGAGATACATTTTCTGCAGGCCCCCAAATGTCTATATGCACAACATCAAGGATATTTCTGCTTACATCTTTGTCATGTGAAAAGGGTTTTCTTGCCTGCTTACCAAACTGACATGCTTCGCATACCTTATGAAATTTTGCAACTCTAAATGTAGGCAAACCTGTAACCAACCCTTTGTACTGCATTAATTTCAGCCTTTGTACATTTGCATGTCCAATGCGTTTGTGCCAAATTTCAATATCTGCAACAACACCTTTTCCTTTAGCATACATAGCAGCATTCATAGTAGGAATTCCAGCATCCAGAGTAAACATACATCCAACTATTACATGTGACACACAATACCAGAGTTGTTAGAACAAACATCTGAAAGACTCTTTGTCATCCAGAGTAAACAAACATCCAGAGGTTCTTTGTAATAGATGGCACATGTAATACATCTGAAAGACTCTTTGTCTTACCATCATGCAAGGACAAGGGAACTTTTTCAGCATCTAGAGTAAACAAACATCCAGAGGTTCTTTGTAATAGATGGCACATGTAATACATCTGAAAGACTCTTTGTCTTACCATCATGCAAGGACAAGGGAACTTTTCCAATGTGTGAATTTAGGTGGCATGAATCATCACCCGTCTGTACATAACCTGCATTGTGCAAATCCTGCATCTCTCCAAACCATTCTGCATAGCTGGTCATATGATTGGATGCACCTGAATCAACATACCAAACATCGTCATGTGTTCCCTTTCCTGTAACAGCATTCAGCATATGCTGCATAACAAACAGACGTTCATTTCTGTCTTCATTCTGTCGTGAAGACGATGCATAGTTTCCTTGCTAGAACTTACCACTGCGGATATCATCTTTCTTAGCATAACATTGGACTGCAATATGACCTGTTTTGCCACAGTAGTGACACACAATACGAGAGTTGTTAGAACCTCTGTTTTGCCATCCACCTCTTCCTCTAAAGCTCCCCCTCCCTCTAAAGTTACCATGACCTCTTGAAACCTGCATATCGCCAAATTGCTGATTCAATCTATTTTGCTGGTTGTCACTACCACGTCCTGTACCACGGCCTCTTGAAGAGAACCTGCCACGTCCCCTTCCTGAACTGGAGTAGAAAGCTTGGACCTGTTCACCACCTCTTTCAGATGTCTCACTCTGCATGTTGATCTCTTCAGTGATCATTAGGGACACCAACTCATCGAAATCTGGAAATGGCTTTCTAACATATACGGAAGTTACAAAAGACTTCCAAGCCTTTTCATTGTTAAGTCCACCCAAGGTAGACGACACCAAATCATCATCATCGGGCATTGCATCAATCGCTGCCAAGGCATCTGCAATGCTCCTTACCTTCAGTGCATACTCATTGATAGACATATTCCCTTTCTTCAATGTATTCAACTCTTGCTTGAGTTGAATCTTTCGTGCCTTTGTATTTACAGAAAACATACTTTCAAGTATGGTCCAAGCTGCATATGAATTCTCTGCATTTCTAATGTGTCCCAACATATTATTGTCAATTACTGCAGACAACCAATACATGACCTTTTTATCTTTTGCATTCCATTCCTTCCGTGCCTTTGTCTCTTCTGCACCGTTGGAGGATCACTCACCTCCGGCTCCTTTTCTTCACCTGAAACAAACTCGTAGAGGCCTTTTCCAATAAGGAAGTTTGTGACACAGAACTTCCATGATGGATAGTTGTTCTTATCGAGCTTCTCAATGATGGGGCTTCCACTATTCTCTACCATTATCACAAACCTAATACCAAATAGCAAGCAAATCTTCTGCAATCTTTGACCTGTAGTGCACAACAATACACCAGACAGCCTTTTTCACTATCTGCTCAACAATACATGCAATTTGCAATTTGTTTGCAGATAAACCTTATGTTTGCTTCCTGCAAACACCTCAAGAATTACAGATTCACAATCTGTAACCTGTGCACCCACTTTCGGTCAAAATAGCCGAGATCACAATGTACCCTGAAATTGTTGTTCGCAACCTTGCGGCTCTAAAACGGGGCCTGAACGGCCTCAGATGCCCAAAATAACTACGGTGCGGATAAGCCCTAAATGGCTTATCTGCAGAATATACATCGCTCTTCGCGCACACCAAATCTCACTACAATCTGAGATTTTTGCTCGACCCTACTTCCGATGCCTCCACAGGCACTATCCAACAGAGAGAGTGGAAGAATGGGAGAGCTTCTTACCCGTGGCTTGCTTGCTCAAACCTTGCTTCTTCTCCTTCACTTCAGCCTTTGAAATCATCCTCTCTTAGTTGCACGGCTCTGATACCATGTCAAGAATCGCGTGGTGGGGGGACTTGCTCAAGATGCTGCACCGAACACACACAGAATGCACAAGGAGAAGCTCACTCAAGAGACAAGAAGAGAGATGGAGGCCAAAACGTTTTCTTGCTGATTTTTTCTTCTTCTTCCACACTCTTTACAATGTACACAAAGTATAGATAAGATACAACATAAAGGAAAGTGGCCTACTAAGTCAAACAATGCATAACCGACTACACTAGTCAACTGGCGCTATAGCTATGCCAGCTGTAAATAGGTGTAACAACCTGAATATAATAAGTAATAAGTCAGTGGCCATGTGTGAGTCATAATGACCACCGACGTGCTAAGTGTGGACGTGTGGACCCATCTAACTAGGCGGTCCACCATCAATGTCCGCATGTGTTGAGCTTGTCATCTCAACAATATTGTTGAGGATAGGAAGTCACAACTCTACCTATTCAATTTGGGCACATGAAGGTACCTGAGGCTCTAGTTCTCTTGAATAACAAGATTTCTAACCCAATTCCTAGAGATCTTGATGATTGTATCTCCCTATCTACTCTAGGTATAATTTGGAAGGAACCATTCCTCCATCCATTGGAACCTCATGACAAAGCCTAGTGGTACTAAACTTGTCACATAACACCATCACTGAAAGAATTCCTTTTGTGATGGGCTACCTTGACTATGTATGAGAATAGGATCTCTCCTCTAATAACATGACTCCCATCTCTACCTTAGCTTCTTGTTTTTTGGAGACCTTTTTTTCAATCATGCTATTTGTAGTATCCTTTGGGGATGAGCAAAAAACTTTGTGGACATGTGCCAAAAAGAGGCCCGATTTATAAGTTGAAATTATATAAGAGGAATTAGGCAATTTAAAATTTTACATGTGCACATCTCTTGTTTTAGATTATTTTTAAACATGATTGGTAGATATTGAGATAAAAAATAGATTTATGTAGTTATGGTTTGCTAAGATCCTTTTTTTTTGGACCTATATGGTTTTTTTGGTACACTCTACAAGGAGTCTTTTATTGTTTCTAACTAAGGCATAGTTACATAGTGACAAAGAGTTTCACAAAGTCCCATGTACTATAAGTACCTACTATGCTTTCTATGTAAACTATAAGAGGGTGCACTCTATGATGACTTTAAGTCATTGCACCTACATATGCTTGCTCACCTTGATGCCTATGAGCTCTTTGTGTGTGCATAGTGTATAGGTGTTATTAATTTCTTTGTACAATCACCACAAAGATAATGAAAGACATGCTCAGAAATAATAGAGACATACACTGACATCACTTTTTATGTTCAGAGTCTAGTTTGAAGAGTGAGAAATAATCATAGCACAAGAAACAAGCACAAAAGACACTCAAGACTCGATTCAAACTGTATTATTGAAATCAAATTCTATACATCAATTAGGAACCAACCGATCACCACATGATTCTACGAAGTATAAGAGTGAATCACTAATAGATACCATGACTAAGGCAGTACTACTATCGAATACATTGCTTGGGGACAATACAATATAGCTCTATTGTTAGAGCTCACAACCCATATGTTGTGACACGCAATGAGACATTCTCTCTATCTGTGTGCTATGCTAGGTCACCATTACTCCTCTACTCCAGTCATCTCTTCAATGAACCATTGGGGCTCTTGTGTTTAATGACACCACTGCCTTTAACACTGACACATATGGTGGACTCAAACCCACAATGTTACTCGCTAATGTTGACTTCATCCTTAGTATTGGGTGCATCATCCTACTAAATCTGGTGGTCCTGGTGTGGAATCAGAGCAAGAGAGGCTAGACCCTAGGGAATGGGTGAGAGTAGGGGATGGGGTTGGTAGGGGCCAGTGGTGGGTTGTAGGGAGAGGGTTGTATTGAAGGTGGTGCTATTGGAGCCAATAATCCATGTGAGTCCATAGGGGTAGTTGCGACATATGTTGTGGAATACGAGCTTGACCACAAGGTTCTTCAAATAGATTACTAAGGAGGGCATCAATGCAATGCCAACGCTTGAGGAAGAGGGCTTCCGATTTGATCAATTGATCCTAGAAGCATAAGTGGCTAATATTACTATGTCATGGGTGGAAGTGGAGGGATATGCAGACAATGGATCATCAAGGTTAGGATCTCTGCCTCCTTGACCCTGGCTTGGATCATCAAGATTGGGGGATTCGTCCCACTGATTGGATCATGGTTGTACTTGGTCTAAAGCTTGGGATGGATGTGAGCACTCTAGTGGCACTTCAAGTAAGAGCAAAAGTTGGTTGGATCTAGGACCAAGCTCTTCAATGGTTTCCATCTCCAAGTGAGACTAGGGGGTGTTAGCTGTTAGAGAGGCAAAGAGATGGGAAAGTTTAACTAGAGCAAGGGGGAAAAAAAGGGTGATGTGCTACCTACACATCACTTTATGGCCTTTACAATGGATGCCTAGTAGGCAACACATGTGGCCTTGACAAAGAGGCACTCCCATAGAGTATGGGCCTAAGCAATATGAACAGCACCCTGCCATGGCACAAATAGAACCAGGAACTGGCCAAGAGAGGCTGCAAGCACACTTGCTAGCCCCAACAAAACCTATAAGAAACCTTCTTCTTCACCAAGAAACCATAGCCTCAAAACACACAAGAAAGAGGCACACAAGAGATTGATAGATTCAAACCATCCTCACCCTCTTCCTCTTCCTCACTCTCCATTAGATTTTGCAATGAAGCACAAGAGAAAGGAGCAAGAACAAGAAAGATGAGAGTTGTGCCAAAATGGGAGAGAGAGAAATGAAGCGTAAGAGAAGATAAAGGAAGAGAGAGGGTGTAACCACCTCAACCTCCCACCTCAAATCACTCGACAAGCCTCTTCCTTTTTATTTTCTTGATATTATAAAAATTGAATTGCATACATTTTGGCTAAGGTCTAAAGACCCTTCAATTTTAGAATGGGACAAAAGGTGTTTGACCTTGCTTTTCCTTTCCATATTTTTAGATGTGAGCCTAAGGACCCACATTGTTACATTGCTTCATAAATGATTTTTGACAAAAATTACATTTGCAATGGATCATTATACAAAAGACGTTTCCATGACAAGCACATTTTGGTGCCTTTATTCGCACATATTTGTCGGTCATCACAATAATAAGGGAAGAAGGAAAGAACAACAAAGAGGATACCTTTCTTCAAATGCTAAAGGCCTTCAAAGCCTTGGATGTGGATGATGTGGCTTATGTCAAGCTATTCCAGGATGGATAGAGTGTCGGGGTGAACTAGGATGGTGGCCCATGGGAGGGTCATAAACTGGGTTAGCTTTAGTGCATCACGAGGCACAGTTGATGGCCTCTATAGTAGGGGGTACACTTCCTCACTATACAATTGAACCTCTAACATAGCCATACATGCAGCAAAGGATGCATAGAGCGCACAAGGAAGGAATATTGGAGAGTTAAGGTGATGATCACAATATGTAAATATTAATTGAGAGTAGTGAGTGAGGCTAGTGAGTTAATGCATAGGGGCTATGGCCAATGCATACATGTCACATCAATAAAACAACTTATAATGATGTATGATGAGATTGAAATTTTTGAGAAATCATGCAACCATTGGGCATATTCTCAAATGAGTGGGTCTCATAAATGCACACCGCGTTAGCAGGACTTGTAACTTTTGGATTGAATTTGACATGAATGCGGGCAACTAGTGGAAGGGATAATTTGGGATCTGATGTAGAAGGAGAAGTGGGGACTCTGAATTGAGGGGGAATGGCCACTAGAAGCCCTCCACATGGTAATACCGTAGTCGAAATCCATTTATAGTCCTTGGTAGCAACTTACCCTATAAATCATTCAAATAAAATGAATTAGTACCATAGTCATGAAATATCCAGAACGGGCCACTCCACTAGAATTTGAACTTGCCGAGGAGTTTTTCCATTTAGGTTTGGAAAACTAGGATAAGTTGGCCTTTGTAGAACAACAGCTTCTTGGATAGTCGATTGACTTAGTGTTTTAGTTGAGCTTGGACTTCACGTAAGATGTAGGTGCTATAGATGCAATCTTCTTTGAGTTGAGCAATGGCTTTCATCCAAAATGGGAGGGAATACTCAAAAATCAACTAATCTCATAACACCACAATCAAAAACAAGGGACTACAAATTCTAGTGATATAATGGCTTCCAATCCAAATTCTAGTAGTATAATGGCTTACAATCCAAAGGCTAAATTCCAATGGTATAATGGCTTCTAATCCAAAGGCTAACTTGTAGAGAGTCATATTGGTGGTTGGGACCTTGAAAGATGTTCAAAAAGTCACAATGTGGTAGGAAGCTTGGTATCCCAATATTTTTGGTGCAGATCGACCAATTTGGTCAGAATCTTGCACAAAACCTTGTTGGTGGATTTAGCCTCTCGAGGGTTTCACTATATGTATATCCTCTACATCACATACATTCAAGGCCTATTTATAAATGTCCTTATCTGTGAATTTTTTGTGGACAAAACATATGCCCTTTCTATTTAATTTGTAAATAATACCTTTATATTACACCGTTTTGTATGTAAAAAATATATACAAATGATATTTTGAAAATACCTAAATTTGAACCCACATGATGCATACGTATATTCATGAGTGACCTCTCCCAGGATTAGACTAAACCATTAGCTTTGCGGATAGTAAGGAGACAATTTTGTATAGACAATTAGAAAGAATGATGTGAACTCGTTTTAATGACCTTATTGACAAAATGTGTAGCTTGATCTCACTGACCAATTTGATTGGCGAGCCATACGTGGTGAAGATATCCCAAAATAGGCATTTGGCTACTACTGACTTGGTGGTGTTGTCTTTGTACAGCCTAGGCTTTGACCCATTTGGTACAGTAGAGTTAGTTGCCATTAGTATGTACTTTTTGAGGGTGTAAGTAGCAACAACCAAAGAGGTGGGTCCAACAAAATCCAATCCCCACTTCCAGAAAGGTTCTAGTGGAAGGATTGGTTGGAGTGGTAGGTGATCTCTGGCTCTAGGCTAGCCCATTCATTGGTAGCTGTCACAATGCAAGATCCATTTGTGAACATCCCCCTACATCATTGGCCACCATAGTCCAACTTACTAGATTTTTTGGATTGTGACTACAAAAGAAAAGACATCACCATTAACTCTTGGTGTGCTTCCTTCAAGACAACTCGTTTCTTTACTAGGATGACCACTCTTTGTAGCACTTGCAAAGAGAGTGCGGTAGTACAGTTGGCCCATGATGGCCTCAAACATCAGCTCCAAAGAGCCATTAGTTTGCAAGTGTCCTTCAATAGATGGGTTGGGAGTACACCGATCTCTAAGAAAGTCACCATCTCTTCATACCAAGGCCATGAAGGGTGTGGTGGCTCAAGGTCTATGGTATCTACTACTACACCAAAGAGTTATGCATCTAGGCATTCATTAGCAATGCTTGTTGGTGGTTCTTTGGAATCTAGGAAAAACAAAAAGTCCACAATGACATGTTGAGTTTTGGGGTGATGGACCACTATGTACTCAAATTCCTATAGTGATAGGATATAACGAGCCAATCGCCTTGTAACATTTTGTTGTTTGACCAAATAGACCAAGGAAAAATTATCCACATGAAAAGTAAATGCGTACCCTAGCAAATATGTCAAAACTTTTTAGTGGAGTAGATCATGCTCAGGTGTTCTCTTTTAGTTGATAGAGTAGTTTTTCTTTGCATTGGACAATCTTCTACTAGCATAGAACATAGGTTGAAACCATCCATTTTAGTCTAAGTTGTCGCATTAACACACTACCAAGTGCTATGTCAGAAGCATCCATAAATACATAAAATGAATTTTTCCAATCTAATGGAATCACAACAAGAGCCTTCAAGAGTAATAGTCGAAGACATCAAAACGCCACATCGGTCTCTTCATTCCATTTGTAAGTTGCTTTAGGCACAAGGAAGAGATGTCCCGAATCCCATATGCACTGTGAGGAAAAATGCTACCATCTAACTGCTATAAATCATTGTACTTGACTATCACTTTCAATGAGTAATGCAATATATCATGATGCTTTCTTCTTTCACTTAGTGTCATTGTCATTGTCTTACATAAGATTTTGTTTATGAGTCCAAGCTTCTATCTTAGAACCTAATTCACTTGTATAATAGTCAGCCCATTGTCTATGTCATCATGAGTCTTGAATTCATCTTCCAATCTCCATAGCTCCTGACATGTTGTAGATCCCTCTTTCTAACATTGTATTAGAGCTCAATTGATCATGGCTTAGCTCTCCTCTTTGCTCCTTTGGTCTCTCTCCATCTTTGGTCAGCTTAGTCCTAGCTCATGATCTCATTTATTTATTTGAATCTTACACTCACTGTTTGGTAGCCATAGCCAATAAGACTTGTAGCACTTTGAGCTTTCATAACTCTATTTATAGTGGACATTGCGTGCTTTGCTGCTAAGCATTTCAAAAATTTCAGCTCATTGTGCCTAATCTGTGCTGACAACCTATTTATACAATCTGCGCCACTCAACCTGCCCGCGATTCACCCTGCGCATATAGGGCTTTTGAGGGCCTACACATAAGCCACCTCCCACATAAATATTGTGGTAGATGATCCACTATACTACTTCACAAAACAAAAAACCAGTCTGTCCAACCCTAATAGAGACTCCATAGCCACCAAGTTCAAGATCTTTTCCACTCCAATTTCTCATTGTTCCCAGCTTAATTAATCCTCTGTCATTCAGATCTTGTCAATATCCAACAAGTGCAGAAGATTTGGAGTAACCCATGTGAAGATCAAGAAGACCACCTGAAAGCAAGCATCATAAAGCTTGATATCAAGCTAGTATCTCTTGATACTAACCTAGTGCTTCTTAGCACTTGTGTTCTTGGCACATTCAAGAACAACTCATTTATTGGTTTTATCTCAGTTCTTGCAATGACAAATATGAAGATTTTTAATGTGGAATACCCAAATGATTAAATCCCTTGTAAGTCTCAATCTCATTGTAAAAGGATAGGCACTGCCCAAGTATAATCACGATAAGGCCTCCTTCAAAATGTCTGAACTTGAGCAAATAGCCAAATTCAATAGTGAAGGCTTTTACGCCTAGAAAGAAAAGACAATGTGTCATCTCAGATAGGTTCCTTGAATAAGTCCAATTTAAGAAAAAATAGTGGAAAAATATGAACAGCAAAGCTCTAGGCTGCCTAGGAACTATTTAATGATGTATTGCACCATAACTCCGGCATCAAAGATGTAAAAAGGCAAAGAATTTAGGTTGTGATTTTATATTTAAAATGTACCTTTCCCCTTTTGCACTTGGCTTCGACTTTTGAGTATGCTTCTTGCGCTTTTGGCTCTTTTCCTCTTGTTTTTTTATTGGGCCATCTTTTTTCCACTCTATCCACTGTGTCTTTTTACTTTTGTTGCTTTCTTTGCAATTTCTCTACACTAGAGTTAATATTACCCCCTCTTAGCTGAGTGTGAATCCCATGGCACTTGTTGGTGGTGAGGGCTCAGATGGTTGAAGGTTTGCCATGTGGGTGGATGATGGGGCTTTGGGGAGATTGGCTGTGGACAAGAAGTATAACAAAATGGATGAGAGGTTGTGGATGCCAAGGATAGATTGAGTGCGTAATGGGAGCCTCTAATATCAGTGGGGTTGATCATGGGTTACTGAATGTACTTGAAAAGGAAAAGAAAGTGCACTAGTTGGGTGTGTATCTACCTCACTGTGCAGTGCATGGTGTCTTTTCTAGTGGAATTGGGAGTTGGGTTGAACTTGCCCATGGTGTTATCCCACACTTGATGACCCAATTCATGTATAACGGGAGGTGCTATGGGTGTGACTTAGGGGGTAGGTCTAACCGTAGGTGAGTGGGAGCTCCCTAGGTGTGTCTTGCCCTTTATGTGCCCTAAGTATGTGAGTGAGGGAAGAGGCTATTGGAAGAGAGGGAGAGAGACAGAGTGGAGCAGAAGATGAGTCTCAACTCATTGTTGTTCTTCTTCCATTGTTTTTCCATCATACTAACTGAAAGATACTTACACACATAGGTATGACTAATCAAGACTAGATGTGGTTAAGTCATTGATTAAATCGACTTATTGAATGTCACACACGTAAAGATATGGTATTCTTTGCCTTTTTACTCGGTCACACACATAAAGATAGACTGAGTGAAGAGTAACGAGAGCTTGATATTCTAACACTTCCCCTCAAGCTCAAACCATCTTATAAATTCCAAGTAGCTATCTAAAGTATATGAACTTTTCTTTACCAAGAGACTTGGTAAATATGTCTGCTACCTGATCTTCAATCTTCACATGAATCAAGTCAATCTGCCCTATAAGAACCATTTCTCTGATGAAATGGTAGTGAACCTCAATATGTTTGGACCTAGCATGGTAGACAGGATTGCTACCAACATAGCACTGCTGAGGTTATCACAATGCAATCTCACTCTGCTTTCCAGCTATATTCCCAAGTCTTTCAGTAGTTTCATCAACCAAACTGCTTCACAAGCCACTAAGGCAACTCCTTTGTACTACTCAGCTTCCGTACTAGACAATGCAATAATAGGTTGTTTCTTACTCTGCCAACTGATCATATTGCTACCCAATCCAAATGCATAACCACTGGTTGACCTCCTGTTATAGGCACAAGCAGCCCAATCAGCATCAGTAAACTCTGTCAAGTCAAAATATTTTCCATACACATAAAAAAACCCATAATCTGTAGAACCCTTTACATATCTCATGATCCTCCTGACTGCATCTAAATGTGGTTTGCGAGGCTTCTGCATGAAATGACTAATTAGCTCCACTGCATAGCATAAGTCAAGATGGGTAATAGTCAAGTATATCACATCTATCAATACATCATCACATTCCCTATGTCATTTTCAACATCAATCTATAGCTTGACATTTTGATCAAGAGGTGTCTCCATAGGCTTGCGTTCAGCCATACCATACTTCTGTAACATGTCATGAGCATACTGCTTCTGTAGAGCAGCCATATACCTTGAGGCGTAGAGACTATCTCAATCCCAAAAAATACTTTTGTTCACCAAGGTCTTTGACTGTGAATTCAGCTCGTAAACATGATTTAATTTCAGCAATGCTCTCTTCATCATCTCCAGTGATGATCATCTACATAAACCACTAGAAATATATATCCATGACCTTTCTTCTTCATGAACAGATTGTGATCTGCATCACCCAATCTAAATCCATGTTGCTGTAAATAACTGTTGATCTGAGCATTCCATGCTCTAGGTGCTTGTTTCAATCCATATAAATTCATTTTCAGCTTACATACATGTGTAGGAAATTCTGGGTGAACATAGCCTTTAGGTTGCTCCACATATACTTCCTCAACCAAATCACCATTCAACAAAGCATTCTTGACGTCCATTTGCCATAATTTCCATCCTTTGCATGCTGCCAAAGCAAAGGCAGTTTTGACTATTGCCATTTTAGCCACCAGATTGGAAGTCTCCTCATAGTCAAGGCTATATTGATGTGCATACCCTTTTGCAACTAGCATGTCCTTATAGCATTCTAACGAACCATCTCACTTGCACTTAACCTTGTAAACCCATTTGCAACCAATGGGAACTTTTCCTTCAGGCAAATCAACCAATTCCCATGTCTCATTTTTAGTGAGGGCTGCATATTCCTCATCCATGGCAGCACACCAATTATCATCTGTAACTACATCATCAAACTTTGTAGGTTCTTTGTAACCTGTCACACTAGCCATATATGCATAATGGCGGGCTGAATAACCAATGTATGTATCCCTGTCAACTGGTTTTGTGACTCTCCCAGATCTTTATAACTGTGGCTCGCCTCTCATGAGGCGGTACATAACGACTCTACCTTGCTCCAAGCATCATAATAGACAGGATGCCCAACTCACTATCCAAACTGCCATTGTTAGATGACTCATAACCTGCTATAAGTGGTCCTGTCACATCCTCAAGCATCTTTTCTTTTCCCTTATCCAATCTCCCCCTCACTGACATATCCGTGTCAGTGGATGTAGGAGTACGATTCCACAAGTGTCCTGACCAAGGACTTACTATAGGTGACCCACCACCTGTAGGACCACTCATATATGTACTCAATGTAGGTGTATTTTCAGCATTACTAGTGATGTGGCCGATCCATCAATAGCCACTGCAATAGGATTACCATATCACAATACCATCTCATAAAAAACAACATCTCTGTTAATCAATGTCTCATGTGTAGATGGTACATAACACTTATAAGCTTTCCGGTCTTGTGCATAACCAAGGAACACACTCTTGATAGCTTTACGATCCAATTTCTTCCTCTTTTCATCAAGAACATGCACATATGCAATGCTGCCAAATACCTTCAAGTGTGAAATTTCAAGCTTATGGCCATACAACCTCTCATATGGAGTTACATCATGAATCCTTGCTATAGGGGTTCTATTCAGCACATAGACAGCAGTCACTACTGCTTCAGCCTAATAACCATTTGGTAAACTCTTCTCATTCAACATAGCTCTTGCCAATTCCATCAGTACCCTATTTTTCCTTTTTGTTACACCATTTTGCTGCGGTGTATAGCTACAAGTTAATTGTCTTCTGATCCCATGTTTAGCAAGGTACTTGTCAAAGTAATTAGAGATATATTCTCCACCTCCATCTGATCTAAGACATGAAATTTTACAGCTCAACTCATTTTCAGCATGCTTCTTGAAATCCTTGAATGCATCAAACACATCATCCTTATGTTTCACTATGTAAAGCCAAGTATGCCTGCTGAAATTATCAATGAAGGACACATAGTAATGAGCACCACCAAACAAAGCATTATGAGATGGAGCCCATACATCTGAATGTACCAACTGCAAGGGTCATGAGCTATTCTGTACATGTCTCATTAATGGAAACCGTGTCTGCTTTCCAAACTGACATGCATCACATACATGTCCAAAGTCAATGCTATTGGTTTGTGGAGGGAGGGGGAGTTGAACTCAGAATCAACGGAGGTGAGGGAAGAGACAACTATGAGTCAATGGAGAGCCAGAGGTGACGTTAGTGAGGATGAAGATAACAATGAAGAAGAGGATCAGGGTGTGGATGTTAATGAAAACAAGGAGGGGGGGCACATGTGTTCCACCTCCAACCCCCCCTCTCACTATCTCTCCTTCTCCTCTAGAAACTACTGATTGCATGGCAAGAAGGCCATTCTAGCTACCTGAGTGGAGGGAAAGGGAAGGGGTCCCATGTCAACACCCCCCCCCCCCCCCCAATAATACCCTTCTCCCCCCTATAAAAATCCCCCCCCCTTAGCAAAGATAGGATAATTCTCTTCTTTTCCCACCTCCTTGAGCAATAACATGCTATACTCCCCTTTTTCCCCCTGCTTTCCAATTTTGTGAAGAAGAGAAAGAGAGGGAGAGAGAGTGAAGGAGAGAGAGAGAGAAAGGGAGAGAGAGAGAGATAAGAAGGCTCACGGAAATATCCTTCCGTACCTCTTGAGAAGGGGTTACAACAACCCTTCCTCCCTTGTAATCCCCATGACCTCTCCACCAGCTACCCCTCTAGTTGATAAGAAGATCCTGAAACTCAAGACAAGGCATAGGGAACTCCGGCACCAAGGAGTCCTCCAAGAGGAGTGAAGGTCACATTCCAAGCTTTGAAATGGCCCCAAAGTGTAAAGTCTCTCAAGTAACTAGAAAAGCCATGACTACGGAGGGAGGATCGGGCAAAGATGCCACCACTAACATGAATGGATTATCAGGCGTAAACACCAATTTGACACTCCCAAACCAGGTACTGCTACTGTGTCTAGTACTTTGAACCAAACATTTAAGCATGGACATCATTAGGAAGAAGTCATACTTCGCATCGCGTAACTTGCATAACTTGAAAGATAGTTGAAAAGGATTAATAACCATGAATTTCCATGGATAGATTAAGCATCTATGGGTTTTTGCAGTAATTAAGCCAAGTATTAGGTTTGAACTTTTGCAAATGCATCGAAGATTGCCGGTGTACATAAATATTCCATATAGGTCAATTGCATCCTGTAGACCATTGGAGTGAATTAACTTGTATTTCGATGAACTCATGTACACTCACACTTAAATACTTAGGTTATGCCTTATGAATTGCATAAATGCACTAGAAGGAATTTGCATGAATGGGAATCCTGCATCGTATCGCCAACTCAGGAAAGACTTGCATCTAGACTTGCATGGCATCATGGACACCTTCAGTTGCACCACATAATAGGGATGCATCTAAAAATGTAGATTTAAGATGCGCATGTGAAATGCTAAGCTTAATTGCAAGGGCCAATTTGCTAGAAATCCTACATGATAAGTGATGATAGAATTTAATTCTCAAAGCTCCCAACCTCATGTTTTGCATTTGTCTAAACAATTGATCCTTAACCTTTGGAGCTAATTAAGCATTTTGTCTCACCAAAATCTGAAAATTTTGTCCATCCCCTTGCCAATTTTGGTCTCTATTTTTTATGTTAGATGTTCTATATGGTTATCTTTTTTTTATTTTCTCAAATTTTCTTTCTTTTCTATGGTAATCATCATTGCTTCCTCAAAGATCTTAGTTGCTTAATTTCTAATTTTGTTCTCACCCATCCATGTAGATTTTCCATAGAATGTTTTATTTTTAGCATTTCGGGTGCTCTCTTTCCTGGGCCTAACGATGTGTTCCAATGGTCCCAAAGTTGGGTGCATTCTAGGGCAAAAAATTCTATGGTTTAGTCTTTTTTTTCAAACAAGTTTCTCTTTTTTTCCAAATCTCTTGAGAAGTTTTAGTTTCTTTAAATCGGTCAAGAAATGCCTATTTGGTAACTTCATATTTCATAGGAACAAGAGGATTTCTCAATCTTAGGCTTTTTTCATAATCTTCAAATCAATTTCTACCTTCATTCAACAATTGAATTTTTAGAATTTAAAGTTTCAAGGTCCAGTCACTTGTTTGTTGGATTATGCATCCAAGCTCAAGCTTTTCAAAAGGAATCACTGAGGATTCTCTCCTTTTGTTCCATGAAATTCTAGAAAAGAACTAGTCATTGTAAATCAATCTCACGCAAAAACAATTCACAAATCTCAAACAAAGGTAAAAAATTTTGGCACTCCTTAGCAGGGGCACCAAAAAAACATGTTTTGCAAGTGATGTTTGAAGACAATACTCTCACACAACTTGAAAATGAGGCGACAAGAAGTGTCAATAAAGTAATTTACTTTGTTTGAATATTGAAATTGATGAGAAACTTTGACAATGTATAGCTAAAGCACTAGCACATCCAACCACGAACACATTGAGATCATAGAAAATGTAGAGCATTTAAAATCTAGAAAAATACACAAAGATATTTTTGAAGAAATTCTCACTCAAAATCTTCATACATCTTTTTTGGTTGTGGTGATACACTGAGCCTTAAGCATCAAACTTGTAAAAATTCAAAAAATACACAAATTGCTCCAATAGCTTGGTTGTGACCCTCCTCTTCTCTCAATTAAGTATTTAGCAAAAACCAAGAGAAGGGCCTTTTACTCTTAACTCTCTCCCCTTATATAGATTTCTCTCATCTTGTACATGCATTCAAAAAGTTTTAGGCTTTCTATTTAATTTCGCTTTAAAGGTTAAATGCTTTTCAAAAAACATTATAAACCTTAAAAGACTTGTTTTGGAAAATCAATGTTTTTTCAAAAAGCACTAGGTCACCACCTTTAAAAAACACTGCTCTGAATATCCATACTCCACCAGCACTGCATGATCCAAATCATCCAATTCCTCTAGGTAGTTTCCATAAAAAAATCCCCCCACATATAGTTGAAAGTCTTCATAGCCACAATCACTCATTTGCTAAGATGTTGCACACAGAAGAAAATGCCCTCTCGGTCCCCCACTCCATCCCCCATGAGTTCCTTACTATCCAGTAGTCCAGCCCATTGACCTCTAGCTCTGCGATGCTTGAAAAGTCCACTAGCTAATAGCTACTACTCTAGATAACATTAGCTTTACATCTCTGATCCTAACAATGTAGTTGATGGACCTTCCAAAAACATGGAAAACACCCAAAAAATATGACAACAAATCAGAAGGATTTCCATCACAATAATGGATAAGGCCAAGCCTTGATCAGGTGATAAACATGTTAACAACATCAAAGCTATTGCTTCTATGATCTTGCATAGAAGGTGGTGGCACTTAGCACTAAGATCACCAAGGCAAGTGCCTAGAAATATAGCTTGTGTAGGTTTTTCTTTTAGCAAGTCTTTGTTCTTGACTAGAAGTCAAGATGGATTATCTCCATCACCAAATTATACTGTCTTCCTATCTCATGTGTCAAAGAAATAATTTTTGGATAAGCATCTGAACTCTCAAAGTAGATAGTGCTGCGAATAGAATGCGACACTTGAATGGCATAATATTGCTCATCATTAAATCCTTGTTTAGCCATTGTTGCCACATACCCTGCCCTAAAAAAATGTAGTAAGACCATAGAATCATTTCCACAGTTGAAATTGAAAGCCAAATAATCAAACTTGTAGGATCTCTCACACAAAGACCATGCTTTTGCTTTTGGATTCATTACTCTTGGTTTTACTTTAGTCATGAAGCATCTTAAAGTCCATCCTAGGTAACACATTAGAGTCCCTCCTACTTGACCTCATTACTTCTTAGTATGATGCACCTTCACCTATTTGAGAGCTCGAGTAGATGCTCTTTTCCATCCACTTAATGCACCCTGCCATGAGCCATTATTTTTTCCACAATATGCTCTCTTTCAAAAATCATTAATCCATAAGCATGAGACCCCACCTCTTAAAGAGTTACACTAAACTTAGTGCCTATCCCTTGGCCTTTTACTTTTCCACCAGAAGTGTCTTTCTCAACTACAGTAGCCATGAAACTCTTATGTCCAGTAGTTGAACTGAGATATTCAGCTACCTCTTGTCCATGGTCTTCTTCCAGCTCAAGTACTTTGATATAAGCAAGGCTACACAGTAAAGCAAGCCTTGGGGTGCCAGAGGTAGATGGATCTAAAGGCCTTAATTTGGAAAATGAAACTAGTTACTAGTTCCCATAATCTATGTAAAAGACTTCATAGTCCTTTCTTGACTGTCAGGGCAAATTTACAACCATCACTCGATTCCAAGAACCATCCACTGAAAACTGTGCCATAACAACATCACCCTGTTTCAGTTGGAAATTCACTGGTGCAAGTGAGTTTTCATTCACTCTTTGATGCCAGGAGGCATATTCCACGGTGGATTCCGTGAGGTTTTACGGTGGATTCCGTAAACTTAGATTTCCGGGGCTCATACACAAAGAGGATTCTTTGTGCGAGAAGTTGATGGGGACGCCTGTCCTTTTCGTGCGTTTCATTAATTTAGTGTGTACATGGGTGATTCCATAGCGGGTGATTCCGCAAAATACATATTAAATTAATAAACGTTTATGAGTTTAGAGTGCGCACTCGTAATAAATTAAGGTTAGGATTTATTTCTAACCAGTTGATTTATTTATGTAGCTGAAGACTGCTAGGTATTCACTTTTGTCGGTTTAATTGTATTATTTTACTAATGATTGTGAATGCTTCAGTTGATGTGTAGAGATAGCAGCAGTGGCGGAGGAAAGCATTGGAGTCTAGCGGGTTTTCGACTCTTGGACTAGATTTTGATAGGCGCCACGCCTATATTTTGTTATGTCTATTGAGACATCGATTATTTATTATTATTATTTTGTATGCGCTTATGCGCCTAGATATATTATTTCTATTTGGACATTGAGATTGGGCGTGCCAGACACTATGGGCACCGTCCATTAGCTTTATTTTCCTATTTTTGTAGAAAGCAAACTCAAAAGCTAAAAGCTTGTCATATTTTTGTAATTGGGCTATTATTGAGCATGAAGATTGGAAATATACATAAAATACATGCTTTGTGAAGCGCTCACACAAGGCATGGGGGAGATTGAACCCAATTTGTCTCTTGCCTCTTGTCGTGCATGCTTTTACATGGGTTTTTGTGCAAAAAGGTAGAGTACTTTGTTCTTGGGGACCTTCCGGGATTCACCACGTGAGTTATCTGCGACCGATCTGCGCACCAGTGGTATCAGAGCGGAGCAGAGATCAAGAGCTTCCAATCGCTACCAATCTCGGGCGAAGGCGGAGCTCTAGGAACAAACGGGCTCTACAGTCAATCTCATCGCGAACCGTCGATACAGGCAGACTTCTGGCGATCAAGAACCCCTGTTTCCACTGTCAGATCGCGAAGGACCAAGCTCTGCAGGCGGAGGACCACGCAAACACCTCCTTCATTAAGTCGTTGAAAACCAAAGATAAGCTCCATTGTTTTTATCATTATTTCTTTCAATTAAGCTTAAGACAAAGCTTAACAAGCTTATCAAGCTTCAAAATTCAACGTCGAGCTCAAGAAGGACCCTCCGAATTTCACGCGCGGCCAAAAAACGCCCCCCCCCCCCACGAAAAAAAAACGGCGGCCTGTACTCCACCATTAAGCTACTAAGCTTAATTACTAAGTCAAATCAAGCTAAATCACACAACTCTCTGCAAGTTACACTGGGCAGACAAGTTCAGTAACTCCAGGTCCTGCGCTATCAAAGTCAAGTTCCGCAAGTCGACAGTAATCAAGTTCTGCAAGTTCTGCAAGTCGGCTTAAGCCCAGCAAGTCAACAACTTTGCAAGTCTGCTAAGTCTGCAATTCTGCAAGTCAGACTAAATCAGAACTGACTAGTGCTTAAAACTCATAGAAGACTTGTTCGTATGCAAAAACTCTGAACTGGAAAGTTGTTCGCAGCAAGCTGTTCTACCTATCTACAAGTTCGTTGAAGTACTTTCAGCAAAAGGAGACAGAAATATTGCAGAATTTCTGAAAATTGAAGAAGAAAATACCCAAAAATACATAGCCTTGTAACCCCAAATTTGAGCTACGCTCATCCCGCTAACTGATTTTGAGTGAGAAAGGTTTGTTGAGTTTTACAGGATGACTACCCCACATATGGATGATCCTATGGCTGAAGACGACCTACCCGAGCCTACCATGGAACAAAAGCTGGATCTTATCATGCTGCAATTGGAAGAAGAATGAAGAGCTAGGCAAGCCTTGCAAGCGCAATTGACAAAGCTACAAAGAGCGTCCACTGATAAAGAAGAACCTCAAGCTGAAGATTTGATTCGCCGTACCATCGACGCCACTCTTGAAGCACAAACCATTCGCAAGGAATCCAAGATAAGTAAACAAAGTTTCAAGTTCCGCACTTTCAATGGCATAAGAGAAGGAAAGACTGTTTTATCATTCATTAGCCAGTTTGATGACTATTTCCATGAGGAAACTTATCCCGAAAAAGATAAAATCAAGTGTGTTACTAATCATCTGATAGACAGAGCATCACTTTGGTGGACTGTAGTCCGCAAGAGTATAGAATGTCCTGCTACATGGGAAGATTTCAAGAAGAAGTTCATGCAAAATTTCCTACCACCGCAATTTCATGAGAAGGCTATCAAGCAATGGGATTTACTTCAACAGCAAGATCGTGAGCCTATTCCACAGTATACAGAGCGTTTTTGGAATGCACTCCTACAGTTACGCATGCTTGAAGACGTACCAGAGACGACACATAAGCGGAAGTATATGTCTGGACTTCTTGGACATTACTACGCTGAAGTGAACATGTTCAAGCCTGCTACCCTTGAAGACGCCATCTCCTTAGCTCACGACACTGAAGATAGTTACGCAGAAGAGATCGACGACCACAGCCATTCCAAGCAAACGGTAATTATGGATCTAAACAATTCAATTCCAATTTCAGAAGGTTTAATCCAGGTCATTTTTCATCACCATCTTTCCGCAAGAATTGGCCTAAACCACCTGCATTACCATCCACTGTCAATCCAAATCCTAAGCCTATTCCACAAGCAAATCCAAATGTACCCAGACTCCCAGCCATTGCAAATAATGTGACCAAAGCTAAGCCCATCGTATGCTACAAGTGTCACCAGCCAGGGCATCTCGCAGCAAATTGTCATTCAAAGAAGCCATCAGCACATATCAACTACCTTGGAGCTATGGACGAAGACGAGCATGAGGATATGCCGGATTTCACTGAAGAAGAAGATGATCCTACTACTACTTCCGATACTTTACCAGGTATGCCTACTTCACATTCATTGTTGACTATGAAATGTATGGTGCATGGAAAAGAAAGAACTATATTGCATGATGACGGTAGTACTCATGACTTTATTTCAGCAAAATTGGTAAAGGAATTGAAATTGCATACTGTACCTACGCACTATCGCATAAAAGTTGCATTTTTAGGCACTAGGTACAATGGCACACAAGAAGTTCAAGATTTAGAAATTCAAATTGGTCCATATATTGAAAGAAGAAATTTCTTAGTTGTCCCATTACAGTCAAGCGACATTATTCTAGGAATGCCATGGAGACACCAGCATAATCCAAATATAGATTATTCTACGCACACAATGAATATAAATTTTCTAGGAAAATCTATTACATTATTTGGTATGCATGCATCTCATATGTTTCCACTGCTTTCGCATACTCAAGCAAAACGTGCACTACACAAGAATACTAAATCCTATCTCATTTGGGTGAATGAATTGCATGCAAAGGAAAATCATATGCACCCTAGGCATAAGGAATTTCTCGCATATTTTAAGGACTATTTTGCAAAAGACCTACCACCAGGTTTACCTCCATCACGTCCAGAAGACCATAAGATTGACCTAATACCTGGCACACAACCACCTTGCAAAGCACCATATAGGCACAATCAAATAGAGCAAAAAGAAATCCAGAGTCAAGTTGAAGAATTACTAAATAGAGGCTTAATTCGACCTAGCAGTTCTCCATTCGCTGCACCTGTGCTCTTAGTCAAGAAAAAGAATAATACTTATCAGATGTGTATTGACTACCGAGCATTAAATAAGATCACTGTAAAGAATAGGTATCCTATACCTAGAGTTGATGACCTTATGGACAAACTGCAAGGATCTTCTATATTTAGTAAAATTGACCTTAAGTCTGGATATCATCAGGTGAGGCTAGATAGATCCGACATATTTAAGACTGCATTCAAGACACAGTTTGGTCATTACGAATTCTTAGTCATGCCATTTGGATTAACTAATGCACATGCCACTTTCAGTAGAATGATGAACCGTATTTTTCTAAAATATCAATATTGTGTGATTGTTTTCTTTGATGATATTTTAGTGTTCAGTCAAAGTGAAAAAGAGCATTATGAGCATTTATCATTAGTTTTTCAATTACTGAAAGAAAATCAATTGTTTGCAAATCCTGACAAGAGTGAATTCTTTAAGACAGAAATAGAATATCTAGGTCATATTGTATCAAAAGAAGGAATAAAAGTTGATCCTAAGAAAATTGACGCAATATTGCATTGGCCTGTTCCTAAAAATGTACATGAACTACGCTCATTCCTTGGTCTTGCTAGTTTCTATAGGAAGTTTGTACGTAATTTCTCATTACTTGCTTTACCATTGACCAAACTTCTTAAGAAAGGCATTGTTTATCAATGGACTGAAAATCAGCAGAAATCCTTTGACTTACTCAAACGTGCATTAACCAATGCCCCTGTTCTACAATTGCCTGACTTTAATAGACCATTCTTTCTAGTTGTGACCGATGCTAGCGGATCAGGAATAGGAGCTGTATTAATGCAAGACAACCATCCAATAGCATATTCTAGTTCTAAGCTGAAGCCCTCTGAGCTCAAATATTCCACTTATGACAAGGAACTCTTAGCAGTTGTACAAGCATTAAAACAATGGAAGCATTATTTAATGGGTTCAGAATTCATGATAAAGACCGACCAGCAAAGCATTAGACATCTACTTAGCCAACCCCAAATTTCTGACCGTCATATCAAATGGGCTTCATTCATTCAAAGTTTCCATCCTATCATTCAATACCAACCTGGAAAAGAAAATGTAGTTGCCGATGCATTGAGTAGAAGACCTGCAATTCATAATATTTCTATCATATCTTTTGATTCTTTGATTGCTATGAAAGACACATATCACGAGGATATTACTTTTCATTCTGATTGGCAAAAATTAGTTCAAAATAATTTCATTCCTGTTGATTCATTGTCATATAATGATGGATTCATGTTCTTTGAAAAGAGACTGTGTGTTACTATTCCATTCCGATCTTTTGTTTTGAATGAAATTCATTGTCCCCCATATCAAGGTCATAGAGGTATCATTTCTACATTACGCATGTTAACTGAAGATTTTTATTGGCCGCATATGGATGCAGATGTATCTAATTTCGTTTCTGAATGTTTGATTTGTCAAAGAATAAAGAGACATCATGTTAAACAGTATGGATTATTAATGCCTTTATCTATCCCATCTAAACCTTGGGAACATATATCTATGGATTTCATTACTGGTTTACCAAATACTAAATCTAACCATGGCATGATTTGGACAATTGTAGATAGATTTAGTAAGCAAGCATATTTCATTGCATGTAAGAAAACTTTAACAGCATCACAAGCAGCACAGTTATTTTTGAAAACTGTTTTTACTAACCATGGATTGCCGAAAGTGATTATTTCAGATAGAGATTCTAGATTTTGTAATAATTTTTGGATTACACTGTTTGCAAATCTAGGCACAAAGATTGATTTCTCATCTGCATTTCATCCAGAAACAAATGGACAAACAGAAGCCACAAATAGCACCATTCTAGATCTTTTACGTGCATACACTATCTCTAAACCTCAGACTTGGGATACTCATTCACATTTATTACAGTTTGCATATAACAATACACCGCACACATCTACAAAGAAAGCACCTTTTGAAGTTATTTATGGATATAGATTATCTACCCCTGTTGCATCTTTGTCTAATAGAATTCAGAGTGCTGATGATATTGCTGTTATGCATAACACTATTTTTGATGAGGTCAAGGATATGATTGCTAAAGCCCAACAATCATATACCAAACAAGCCAACAGGAAAAGACAAGCTATGAATTTCAAAGTTGATGATTATGTTTGGCTTAGAATAGAAAAGCGTAGACTGCAAAGTGTAGATAGACATCCAGTTGTCAAATTAGCTCCTAGATTCTACGGACCATTTAGAATCATTCATAAGATTAATGACAATGCATTCAAGTTAGAACTGCCATCTCATTGGAAAATTCATAATACATTTCATATTAGTTTATTGAGACCATTTAGAGGCCAATTACCTATCCACCCTATCTATGAAAACCCACCTTTACTAGAAGAAGAGACTGAAATACTTGAACCAGAAGCCATCATAGACACTGACTACATGACCACTAGAACTGGCCGAAGGTATTCTAGATATCTAGTAAAATTTAAGAACCATCCTGTAGAGGAAGCACAATGGATGCACGCTAGAGACTTAAATGCTTTCCCCACTCTGTTAGCTCCACATTGAGCTAATAGCAATTGAGGTCAATTGCTATCCCACCCCGGGGGTATGATGCCAGGAGGCATATTCCACGGTGGATTCCGTGAGGTTTTACGGTGGATTCCGTAAACTTAGATTTTCGGGGCTCATACACAAAGAGGATTCTTTGTGCAAGAAGTTGATGGGGACGCCTGTCCTTTTCGGGCGTTTCATTAATTTAGTGTGTACATGGGTGATTCCATAGCGGGTGATTCCGCAAAATGCATATTAAATTAATAAACGTTTATGAGTTTAGAGTGCGCACTCATAATAAATTAAGGTTAGGATTTATTTCTAACCAGTTGATTTATTTATGTAGCTGAAGACTGCTAGGTATTCACTTTTGTCGGTCTAATTGTATTATTTTACTAACGATTGTGAATGCTTCAGTTGATGTGTAGAGATAGCAGCAGTGGCGGAGGAAAGCATTGGAGTCTAGCGTGTTTTCGACTCTTGGACTAGATTTTGATAGGCGCCACGCCTATATTTTGTTATGTCTATTGAGACATCGATTATTTATTATTATTATTTTGTATGCGCTTATGCGCCTGGATATATTATTTCTATTTGGACATTGAGATTGGGCGTGCCAGACACTATGGGCACCGTCCATTAGCTTTATTTTCCTATTTTTGTAGAAAGCAAACTCAAAAGCTAAAAGCTTGTCATATTTTTGTAATTGGGCTATTATTGAGCATGAAGATTGAAAATATACATAAAATACATGCTTTGTGAAGCGCTCACACAAGGCATGGGGGAGATTGAACCCAATTTGTCTCTTGCCTCTTGTCGTGCATGCTTTTACATGGGTTTTTGTGCAAAAAGGTAGAGTACTTTGTTCTTGGGGACCTTCCGGGATTCACCACGTGAGTTATCTGCGACCGATCTGCGCACCACTCTTAAGGCTTCCAACTGCATTTGGATGCTCGAGACATGTGCATCGCTTGATAACTTAGCATAAAACTTACCAACTCCAAGTACTTCTATCACATGTACCTTGAGAACTTCCTGCTTAGATTTGTTAGCATCAAACAAACTAGCTATATCTGCTTCTTGTTGTCCTTCAACATAGTTTCCCCATACCTTTATTACCCATTTTTTAGCACTTTTCCCAGCTTGAACCATTCTATAAGTTGAAAACAAAGGATGAAGCTTTGCTAGCCTAGCCACTAGAAGAGAGATAGCCACGTTTGTTTTGGACTCCCACTAGGTGCCCACAAATGTGCCCATTCTATCAACTATCTCTATCTCAATCTCTACATCCCTTTGTAGTATTTTGTGCCTCATAAAAACTATCACATCATCTTCATATGGTTCCCCATGGCCTAGGCATCTTACCCCAAAAAAATAGAATGCAATGGCACAAGTTTCTTTTGGTACAAATAGTTTGTAGCAGTGCCCACTAAGCACATACTCCATTACAACAGAAAGCCTCCTTTCTCTCTAAAGGAAGGGTAAAAGCTGCTTGGCGTCTGTATCACAGCGCCTGAGCTTTCTGCTATGCATTATGATCCCTTGGACCAGAAGTTGACAGAGTTAAATCATTTGTATGCATTACTAGAGTTTCTCTGTTGAGTGTACTCATTTCTTTCCCTTCGTAGCTCTTGATTCAGCTACAAGTAAGGCATCATAGTAATTAGACTGGTCTTCAAGATCACTGTGCCTGACAGCCATGGCAAGTCCTCTTGCTACCACCATTTCTGCAACATTGATGCCATCCACCTGTCCTTTAATGGGAACACTAGGAGCTATATCATCAGAGTCCCCCTTGACTAAGATGCTAAAAATACAGTCCCAAAGTTTAGCTGCAACTGAATTAGTGCTTGGGACAAGCCCATCTGCTGTAGTTACTTTGCGAGAATACTCCATTGCTACATTAACCTCCTGTCCTATGAGGTGATTTTGTAAAAATTCATTTGCCTCTCTGGCATAGGGAGCAGGTTTCATCTGAAGCTTTGGATTTCCCATTTTGGGAGCACGTATGCTTGACAAGTTTACTCTGCACTTAGCTATGGGGCTGTCAAAAGGAGCGGCATCATCCGCAACCACAATATAGTCTTCACTAACAATCTCAATGACCTTTCCTTTAAAATTGTCATCCTGAATAGTGGTAGAGTTAGAAGGAGGTGGCACATAATTTGTGCTTAACCGTAACCTTTCTTTCTTTGCTAGGAATTCATTAGATTTTTACTTCTGTCTTGCTTCTTCTTAAAGTAATTTGGCACTCCATTCAACAACTTTTTCCAACCCATTCTTAAGCAACTCCAAACCAAGATCTACTGCAACATCACCATTGGTATAGTGAATTGAAGAAATCAAGTTGTTGAACTTATCAACACCCTCTATAGAATTTAATTGTAAAGAGGTCAAAATGTCATTACCACCATATTTTGACTTAGAGTCAACATGCTCTTTGGTCTCTATCCCAATAACCGGCCACGATGAGTCCAAAAACACTCTTGGGTATATCATTTTCAAAGTATGATACATCTCAAAGCTAACACAAGAAAACTCGGATGTTGTATCCAAAAGAAGAATGGCCATTCGCCACGTTACATTCGATGTCCACAACTATTTAAGGATTATAAATTGGCTTAGTTTACCCTTGACTTACAAGAGATATTAACAAAGTTCCTGCTATCTTGAGGGAAGGAAACCCTAGGGTAAACTTAGAACCCTAAAAAAAATTCTAAGGTGGAAAAATGGTTACCTATTGACCAATTGAAATCCTAGTTTGAATCATCTAAGACATGGACCTTAACATAAGAATCAAAGGTTAGTAACTAGGGAAGCTACCATCTGAAAAGAGGGTATTCTCTATCCCTCAGAAGATAATGGGAATTGATGCCCAGGCAAGAAAATTAAGGGCAACGCTAAGCGTTCAAAGATGGGGACTCCACCTTAGCAGAAGTCCTGAGCACTCACCCTCATTGTTGTTTATGCTTGTTGTAAATCTAGAAATACTCTCTGTGAAAGGAATATATGATCCAAGCTCACAAAACAAATTTGAATAATGAATTAGGTTGAATTCATGGAGGGCATGCCAAGCCACCCCCAGCCAGCCGCCAACCGTATCCAAGGAGGTTCTAAATAATCCTAATGGGAACATGGAACGAACCCGCCATGAGATGTCTCTCTGTGGGTTAGTTTGAATGTAGGAGGATGCTTGGATGTCGGGGGGGATCTGGCTATAAATTCCCTTCCTCTGGGTCCTAATCAAACAATTTATGTGACTCGAGATTGATTCTTGAGGCCTTGTTACTAGTGCAAGGGCGGAAACTTGGAAGAAATGTAATATTTCTACAAAAAAATATTAAATGACCTAGATCCCGCACAAAAGCAACTCAGAGTAATCTCCCGCAACACAAAAAAACTTTGGGCTAAGAGCTCCATCCTCGTGCATTAACAAACACCACCCCTGCATTGTGTATAGGAAGCCGTGGATCAAAACAGTAGTCCACCGCAGGAACACCCCTTCACGGGGAAAAGGATAATGAATTATTTGCAAAAAAAAAATTAATAACTCCCTCTCCTTCACCTGTTGCATGGCGGGGAGAGAGAGAGAGAGGGAGTATGTGTTGGACTAAGGAGGGGCATGAAGAGGAGGGCATGCAACCTGCCACTTGTGTGGCCACCCCCCCCCCTTCACCCCATATAAATCCCCCCTACCAAGCTTGGGAGGGGCATCGTGGAGCTGCCTGCCGTCGTCTTACTGCCACCGCCACACTGCCCATGCCACCTGGCTAACTGTCGCCCCCATCTTCGTCGTCGTCATCATCATCATCATCATCACTCTCATCGTCATCTTCACCATCATCATCCTCACCAACACATCATCTCCCTATTTCCTCCAGAAGCTTGAGAAGCTTCTATTGAAGCTTCTCTAGGCCAAGTTCACCTGCGTCTCCCAGGTTTTCTAGACCGTGACTTGCAAGGCCTGTTTCCTGCGCAGGGAAGGAGGTCTCAGGCAATAGCAACTCCAAAACTCGTAAGGGGTGCCAAGGAGGAGTTTTTTAAGTCGAAATCTACTGTGTCAATGGCTCCTAAGCAAAAGACGAGAGGAGCACACGTGGGAGCTTCCACCCAAAGTGCAAGAGTGGACAACATCCCGATATTGAATGCCCAAGTTCCGAATAATATTCTCGCATGGAAAGGTTGCATAAAGCATGTTTTAATTCACATAGGAAACTTAAAATGCAATAATTGTTTGATTTACAAAGTTTAGTTGCATGACGAGTACTTGCGTTTGCCTGCACTTCCAAGGTCAAAGGTAGTTGCATTTTTGAACGTATGATGCATAAGTTAAAAGATGGAATTGTGTAAAGGCGTCCTTGTTGCATCACACAAAGGACAGGGCATATAACACATAACGCACTTATGTAATAATTTCCTGGTTGTGACTCGTATATAAGATAGTTATAGATGATCATTAAATTATGTCTGAATAGTTGCAATGTATGGAAAAGGTTTATGAAATTTGCAAATCGCATGCGATCATAGTTACATTCTAGGTTGGGTTAAGTGATAAAGGAAGGATTAAATCAATAATGGATTCATGGCATCTGATCATAAAAGAATGATACACCCATGCATGGAGTTCTTTTATCAAAGTTTGAATTTGGGAAAGGATGCATCTTCATTAAAATACTAAAGCTTAAATTCGATGCATAAAACGTAGGGTTTATAAGAGTTAGCTCTGAATGTCAATCATTATGGTATAGGGCAAGGAAAAGAAAGATCATTGTAGATCCTATAGTTGCATAAAGGCGAAAAGGTCTATGGTCTTGAAATTGCATGGAAAGATACATCTCACTCATCTTGCAGTTATTTACATCTTTTAGGGAAAGTACTTGCAAATTTAGAAGAAAGTATTTGCATCTTTTAAGGGAATATCATCTTTAATCATGGGTTAGTTAGATCGATTAAGTAATTCGCTTGTAATTGAGTAGCCTACATGGAAATCATAAAGGTATGATTAGTTAGCATACGACAAACACCTCAATGTGCTGGGTTAGGTTAATTTATGTTAAAATTCTGCCTAGTATCGCACTTGGGATGCCGATTTAATATTTCCGATCTCAAAGGTCCTACCCACATTCTCAAAATGTTAGGATTATCTAATCGCCCGTGCAAGAATGATCTAGGGTTCTCACCCTAAGGATCAAATGACCAAATGCTAGACCTCCGCAAGGGATTTAGGGACCCTAGGGCCAAAACGTTTATCAGCCTCTAGTAGGGTTAGGGTTTGGATTGGGTCAATAGGACTCCCAAGCCCTTATCTTGATCAAAGGTATTCTTGATTGAGAAATACCATACGAAGATAGATATAATCCCACAAGTCAGATACTGGCACCTATCTCATGCTACAAGCTACAACATCATATGCTCTTGTGTCTAAATCACAAAATAGTACCGCTATACCTTAGACCAAGTTTGGTGAGTTCTAATTACAAGTCAAGTTTCCTAGGAATTGAGTAGTCGTCCTATTACAACACTCTTCCTTGGAGATTGATTTGCCAAGCTAGGGTAGTTATGAATTGCCAAGAAAGCAATTGACCAACCAAGTTAGGACAACGGGGTTGTCCAGGATTTATTGACCATAATATAAGGAAACCTAAAGTAGTGACAATTTGGGTCAAAAGGGTATAAATCCTAACCCAAGGAAAAAGGGTAAACAAGCAACTCAGCTTACGAAACCCTTGGGGTCTTACCAAGTCGCGATTGATCCCGGATTGAATGCTGGAAGTATTTGGGGAGAAGGAATCACACCTTAGCAATTGGCCATACAAACGACCACTAGAATGCTCGTGATTGTACACTTAGGTGCACTATTTGTACTTCTTTGCTCAAGGAACTAATTTAGGAAAAACAACTAATGCTTCAGGTTAAATGCTTGGAGGAAGAGGCAATATCAGTTACCTCAGACTGTCTGCCTGACCCTATCTAAGGGGGTTGTTAGCCCGTGACATTCCTTGTGATATTCCTTACTTATGGATGTTGGGCTATAGAGTCGCGAAGCATGGAACAAATTCTTGGTATTCTAGGTTATGTTTATGACTGCAATGCGTGCTTTGGACTATCGACAGAGGCTAGCCATGATGAATATTCTAGACCGTATCTACAATCCTTCACCCCTGTACATGGAGCAGAGATGGACAGGTGAATCAAGAATATATTACATAGCGGCCCACCGACTTGCGTACCTTCGAACCAACTTGAAGAGAATCAAGTAGATGGAGGATTTAAAGATTGTGAAGTTGTTCATCTTTGTCGAGGCTCACACAAACGCAACCCTACATGTCGGCGGTCGGAAGGTCAAGCAGAACAAGTATGTGTACGAGAAAGTGACTCAGGTAATCCCTACCGTCAAAATCAAGTTGCTGGGACGTTACGAGAAGAGCGGGTATCAAAGGAAGGGATACCCCAAGTTTCCTATGACCTATCGATTCCTGAAAATCCATGACCCCACTCCATATTATTACTCAGTCTCCGTAGCCGAATGTAACACAATCCTATTTTCCCCAAACTGATGTATCAACTTGTTCTACCTTCCCAAAACAAATGTACTAAAAAGGACTATACCCACATAAATAAATAAGATTTTTTATCACTATCCGTCATGGCTGTAAGTGTTGGTAAAGGAGTTATGTGATTAGGTCACCTGGGTAAAAGCTGAGCTAGGCATATGAATGTAATGTGAGAAATGTTTAGTAAGTTTTTAACGTAAAGAATCTTATTGCCCAGGCGCAACCTCAAGTGCAGATTCCTAGTCCGACCCTTGCAGTAAGCACAACCATAATTCAAGAGAAGAAGTTCCTTCTCAAACAAATCAAGCCACATGAATTCGATGGTAAGGGAAGGACCATCCAAACTGATGCCGAGGTCTGGATCGAATCCATGGAGGATTATTTCGAGGGAGTAAGAACTGTACCCACTAACCAAGCTATACTCGCCAAACTAAAGCTTACCAGTATAGCAAGGCTTTGGTGGAAACAATGGTGCAGAGACCAAGGGATCTCGAAAGGGTCAGTTACTTGGGAGAAGCTTAAAAAAGCTGTGTGAAGGGATATTTGCCACCTGCCTACCGCACACAAAAGATGAACGAATTCTATGAATTAAAGCAGCTTGGACTATCCCTGGATACATATTATTCAAAGTTCGTCTCTCTCTTAAAGTATGCACCACAAATGGATATGACACAACAGGTGTCAAAATTTTGTGCTGGGTTAAATCCACCCATAAACACCCACTTGGAATCAATGTGTCCAAGGAATCTACAAGACGCGCAAATTCGAGTTGCACCGATAATACAGGAGGTGCAGACCAAGCCAAGGAATAATAGGACTTGATCTTACAAGGATTATAACAATGGAATATATAGGTCACAAGCTAAGAGAGCACAAGGCCAAAACCAGGGACAAAGGAAGAAAGCTAGGGCCAACACTGTCAACAATTTCGTTCCTACATGAGGTAATGGCCGCGATCTCCATTGCTTCCATTGCAACGAACCTGGTCACTTTAAAAGGTAGTGTCCCAAGCTTAGTAGAGGACAACGTCGAGGGCCATCCCAAGGAGCCATCCATGGCCAAGGAGCCACCGTCATGGCTAGAGGGAGAACCTCCAGTGTTGCCAACAAGGAGCTGGGTGATGATGAAGATCCATCCATGGAAGCTGACATTGAGAGGGCAACGGTTCATGCCGCTCTTCGCAAGAAAGGCCCGAATCGCCAATTCTCGGTGATTCAAACTCCATCGGATTATCAAGGTAAAAGCTTCAAAACCTTGATTAATTGTGGCAGTACACATTCCTTCATCTCACCAGTCTGTGCAAAGAGATTAGGAATAGCCATGAAAGATGCACCTACCTTACTTGTGGAACTAGCAAATGGTCGTGAGGTCTCTTGTACCAGGCAAACTGCTAAGGTGAAATTCCTACTGGGTGGAGAGTCGACTTCAGTCACATTCCGAGTAATGAACCTAGGTGTCCACAAATGTTTGCTTGGAATGGTTTGGCTAATACCCAATGATGCCCACATTCACTATGGAAAGGGCCAAGTCTCCTTTCGAAATGCTGGAATGGAAACTAGTCACAACTCAAGGAGAGGCTGGCAAGCCAAAAATTTAGCTGGCAAAAGCAACACGAATAATAAAAGGAGTTAGGAAGGGGCTACCTGTCTATTTGATTAAACTAAACAAGCTAGATCAGAATCATGAATCTAGGGAAGAACCTTCCTGGTCAAAGGAATATGCAGACGTATTTCCTGAAGAGCTGATAGAGCTTCCTCCTCAAAGGGAAGTCAATCACGAAATCAAGCTAGCGCTAGGAGTTGCACCAATTGCAAAGAGACCATATAGGATGTCCATCCTAGAAGCTATTGAACTGAAAGAGAAACTCAAGCAACCATTAGACCAAGGCTACATCCGTCCTAGCAATTTGCCATGGGGAGCTCTAGTGTTGTTCCAGAAGAAGAAAGATGGAACGCTTCGGCTATGGATTGACTATAGAGGGTTGAATCAATTGACCATTAAAAACAAATACCCCATTCCAAGAATAGATGAACTTCTTGACCGTCTTCAAGGTGCGAAGATTTTCTCTAAGATAGATCTCAGGTCTGGATATTATCAGATAAGGATCAAGGAAGAAGATATCCCAAAGATGGCATTCAACACAAGGTATGGACACTTTGAATTCCTAGTCATGTCATTCGGACTGACAAATGCTCCTGCTACCTTCAACAGGTTAATGCACGATATCTTTAGGCCCTATCTTGATGGCTTCGTACTCGTCTTCTTTGACGATACCCTAGTCTACTCCAAGTAGGAAAAAGATCATGAACCCTAGCTTCGTATTGTTCTTGAAACAATGAGAGCACACAAGCTTTATGCCAAGAAGAAGAAGTATGCATTTTTCAAGCGACAGATTGAATATCTGGGATTCATTGTATCAACAAAAGGAATTTTAGTAGATCCGAGACGTTTTGGAATGGCCAACACCAATGTCTGTCAAAGAAATACGTAGTTTTCTTGGATTAACAGGATTGTATAGGGTCTTTATCAAAAACTATGCTTTGATTGTAGCGCCTCTAACTGATCTACTAAAGAAGCAAGCATCAATTGTATGGTCCCCTGCTGAACAGACAAGCTTTGACAAACTAAAGCAAAGCTTGGTATCAACACCCATCCTAAAACTTCTTGATCTTAGTAAGAAGTTTGAAGTGATAACTAATGCTAGCGCACTTGCCTTAGGATGTGTGCTCATGCAAAAAGGTCATCCCGTAGCATACTCTTCAAGGTAACTGAAGAGCCATGAAAGGAACTATGCTACCCATGATCTGGAGCTGTTGGTTGTCATCCATGCTCTCAAAATTTGGAGACACTACTTGCTAGGTAACAAATTTTCCTTAGTAACGGACCACAAGAGTCTTAAATGGATTTTCACCTAGAATGAGCTCAATATGAGGCAAGGTCGATGGATTGAAGTACTGGAAGAATATGATTTTAAATTCAAATACCGGCCTGGAAAGGAGAATGTAGTTGTCAATGCACTCAGTCGCCGCAAGGCATTTCTGAATTCTCTAATTTTGCAAGATCCATTAACAGCAAGATCCCTAGCCACAAAGGTATCCATGCCAAACAACCCAATTCTCGAGTTAGCTAGATAGGAGGCATGTCATGACCCAACTTTTCAGAAATTGCTAAGGAAGATCCCCATCAAAGATCAAGACCCGAAGCTACAAACGAAGTATTAAGAATTCTCTATCAATAGTGGACTTGTCTACTATAGGACAAGATTATGTATCCCGGCAAGCCAATCACTCAAGCAGAAGATACTTTGGGAAGCCCATGACTCCCCTTTCTCAGGACATCCTAGCTATGCCAAGATCCTTAATGCGGTCAGGAAGAGCTATTATTGGGATAGGCTCAAAGGTAATGTTCTCAAATATGTCACGGAATGTTTGTCCTGTCAATGCATTAAGGCCAAACATGTCAAAATACCAAGGAAATTGCAACCACTTGACATTCCCCAAATGAAATGGGAATTTATTAGTATGGACTTTGTTGTTGGCCTGCCCCAAGTTCAGGGAGGATACAACTCCATTATGGTCGTCGTGGATATGCTCACCAAGGTTGCACATCTTATCCCTGTTAAGACAAACTATAAGGCCTCAGACATCACAAGATTATTCATTAAGGAAATATTCAAACTGCATGTGTTACCCAGAAGAATCATTAGTGATCATGACTCCCTCTTCACATCACACTTCTAGAGGGCTATCTTTGAGGCCATAGGGACTCAACTCTGTTTCAGTACAGCTTACCATCCCCAAACCGATGGTCAAACAGAACGAGTCAACCAAGTCATTGAAGATATGCTTAGGGCACACTAATGTCGTGAACCCAAAAAGTGAATTCAATATTTGCCACTGGTTGAGTTTGCCTACAATGCTTCTTACCAACAAAGCATTCAAATGACCCCTTTTCAAGCATTGTATGGGCACGATTGTCGTAGTTCTTTGAGCTTTTCGGATCCAACCTTGAGGGTTGAAGCTTCAAAGCAGATGCTGGAAGACATGGATGACCATATCAAATCAATAAGGCAGGACATCCAAGCCGCCAAGGATAGACAAAAGGCCTACACAGACTTGAAACGTCAAGACAAATCCTTCGTTGATGGTGATATGGTCTTCATTCCCGTGCGTCCAAAGAAGAGTTCCCTATCCTTGGGTGAATGCAAAAAGCTAAGTCCAAGGTATTGTGGACCCTACAAGATTCTCAAGTGCCTAGGGCCTAATGCTTATAGACTTCAACTCCCTGAAAATCGAAAAGTTCATAATGTATTCCATATCAGCCTATTGAAAAAGTATGTGCCTAACCCTAGTCACGTGCTTGATTATCAACAAATTGTAATGCCCAGCCAAGGAGTCCTTGAGCTACGACCTGACAGAATCCTAGATGTTAGGGAGAGGCATTTGAGATCCAGGATCTTGAGGGAATACCTCATCCAGTGGAAAGATTATCCTGAAGAGGATGCACTTGGATGGATGAAAGTACTCTCAACCAACAATACCCCCAGATCTTCTCGAGATGAGGATATCTCGATTCCTCTAAGGGTGAAGGATGGATTTTAGGCCTCAGAACGTGCCTAAAAATAGGAGAAAAATGTGGAAATGCGGGGGAAAATGCTTAACCACGAAGGCGGCAACTCGACCTAGGACGATTTTAAGCGTCAAGTGCTTGACGGGCGCCCGTACGACACTCCGAGAATTTTCATAATTTCTTCGTGCGCCTGTGCCAGTCAGTGGAGCTGCCGGTCAGTGCAAGATGTCGAGACGAGTTCATAGAAATTTTCAGAGGGATGATCGGGTTCCGTACGCGCAAGATGGCCCGAAACCGGCCGGGGTGCCCAAAGGGGGGGCCCAATTTGGGAAATCCCAAGAGGTGTAAGGGAGGGGGGGTGACCTTTGGCACCCCCCCCCCCCCCTCCAAAAATCGTGATTATGGGGGTGGCGGCGACTGTTTTTGCAGCCGCCGAGAAAATCGCGCCCCCCCCCCCCCCCACAATCATGATGGCAGCCTAAACATAAGCCATGAAGGAGATTATGCCAGGCTCCTGCCTCCAGTCTACGCTCCGCATCACCTCCTCTCGCGCGCAAGATGGTGGCCTGGTTGGAGAGAGAGAAAATCAGTCTTTCTCTCTCCTCCCTCTCTCTCCTCTTAACCCCCGTTCGTGCGTGGAAGAGTAGAATGGAAATGGATGGCCGGATGGATGCCGATTCTTGACAAGATTGAAGGGCAATGCCAAATCATTGTAGATTGCTGATTCCAAGAAGAATTCATGGCTGGAAATCAATCGTGGGACGTGCCAAATTTAATGGGAAAACCCACAAGACACGGTAATAATTATTTTTACAAAGAAAATGGCCTTTTGATGCAAATTTGGTTGATAAAAATGTGTTCATATGGATTGAGTTTTGAGTATGTCGTGCTTTGAGTTGTTTTCTGGCTGTTCATCATTTAAAAATCAGAAAAACATGTGCGGGATAGGAGAAAATAGAAAACCGAGACACGAAAAACCATAAAATGAAGGAAAATAGGGTTTTTTGGGCCAAAAATGATGCAATAAATTAATCCACACCTACTAAAATTCTTTTTCTGCTGAAATGAACTAAGGGCCACAGCCCATAAACTGAACTTAATTTTTTGCAATTAAAAAATGGGAGAAAATGGGAAAATTTACAAGAAAATGGTGGAAAAACCCTAAAAAATAGGGAAAATTTATATTTTGGGCTTCGAAAAATTGGAAAAATTATGAGTAATTTCCGTGCATGTATAGTGAGGCTAAGGCATGAAGATTTGCTTCAGATCAGCCTTGCTTCCGTGTTTTAGTTTGGTTTTGTCCGCTTTTGATATGAAAAATAAGGGAAAAAGCCGTAAAATGCCATGCAACGAAGCACGAACGGTAGTTGGAAACCATTAAAAGGATGGTTTTGCACTTGGGCACGATACTGTTTTACTAAATGTTTGAGCACTAGGCATCCACCAAATGCATGGAGCATGAAAAAGAATTTAAAAGTATCAGTGATCAGCTCTTGGACATGCATTGCAATTGGTTTATTAGGACATGACCTACGTTGAGAGGCAGTGAGATACCCATGCTGTAGGCTAGTCGTGGGATCCTAAAGGGGAAATCAAGTAAGGACAATGGTACATTCCTGGACACGCTTATTGGGTACCTTGAGCGACGTTTGTGCGAAATGTCTAAATGTTGAGCGACGCATCGAGGGGCCAATCCCCAAGGTGTAGGAGAGTCACAGAGGGTTGGCGGCATTCAGCCGTAGGAGGAACCCCATGTGTATGTGATTCGAGCCTTTTGGCTATGTGAAAGGGACTCCCTCTGAGGAGTAGTGGGCTAGGATCAGTTGGACTACAACGTATTACAAACGCAATGCTTAGGAAGGCAGAGATTTTGATAGACGCTCCTGGCCGCGAGGCTGAGGGGTTGTCTTGTGCGTAGTGACGACGTCCGGCTAGTGCATGAGCCAGTGCCGGCCCGTTTTTAGGTCCATCAGTGGTGCGTCTGCCGGGAGCCGCTTAAAAGTGGCGGTTCTCGAATCCTGGTTGTTTAAGGACCAACTAGCAATTTATGCCAAAGGATATTGAGATTGATCCGTTATTTATTGATAAGCATCGTTTAGCAGAAATCTAAAAGCAAGAAAGAGACGAAAGAGCTAGGCGACGTGCTGAAATTTTTAGGAGATATTCCCCTAAGCGTAGCGGTGCTGAACCCTTATGAGGGAGTGGATCTAGTGGTCTTAGTACCACAAGCAGTAAATTAGGAGAAGGTGAAAGCTCTAGTGCTCCCCTTCCTTCGATAAGCCAGTCCACGTCAAGTACGGGAGGTGTAACCCCATCGTCCCCTATTCCTAGTGCAAATCCAATCCTCGTCATGGTGCAGCCTATTGCAATTCCAGCAGGAACGATGGATTTTCCGGCTCTAGGTTACCCGCTACCCATTTTTAATGGGCTAGTTGAGGAAGATGCGGAACTCCACATTAGGGAGTTTCAAAAGCTGATGTTTAATTGCCGCATCCAAGAAGAAGGACATTTAATGATGTTCTTCAACATGACTCTCAAAGGAAGAGCCGCTATATGGTATCATGGTTTAGAAGCCGGAACCATATTGAACATTGATGCATTTTATGGAGCTTTTCGAAGGGAGTTTGCCCCTGAAAGGGGTGGGCAATATTGGTTGCATGTACTCAACGTGACCCGCCAAGATCCACACGAGGATATTCGTGCTTATGCGAAGAAAATAAAAGATGGTTTTCCGTAAGTTGGACACCTCTATTCCTATCCCCGCAGCTGCCCAATTGCAATATTTCCTACATGGTTTGGACTTTAATATCCAATTGCAGTTGAGTAGTGTCCCCTTGGGGGATATAGATACTGCCATTACACGAGCACAACAGGTGGAATCCGGACTACAAGCAGCCTATGCTTCTCGAGGCAATTCGAACATGGGTTTAGTATTGGGAAATAATGTGTCAATGGCCAATGGCAGTAGTAGCCAAGGGATAGTGATGGCTAACCCTAATGGGAGAGGGAACATGATGCAGAATGTCCCTTTATTACCAGCTCCCCCTAGCATGTCGATGCCTACGAGCAGTCAAATGGCTCCAAATGGTGGAGGCCATGCGGTTAATTCTAATACCATGCCTGTGGCTCATCAACCAGTGCCTAATCGAATTGTTAGGCCGATGGAACAACATGGTAATGACCAAGGCTATGAGTTGAGTTCTTCCAATGTTCTTGGCGAGGTTAAGGACATGATGAAGCATTATACCGACATGATTACGGAGCAGTATCGACAAATAGCCGTTGATGTCAACTTCTTTAAAAAACAACAAAATTTGATAGGAAGTAGATACCCAGAGGAGGGTGCACCTTCGAGGTTTAGTTGCAAATGGTGTGGTGGGCAGCACTATCCAAGGAATTGCCCAAATGTTAAGTGCGACATTTGTGGAAAATCCGGCCATTTAGCAGCTACTTGCTAGAGTAAGATCAGTTCCCTCCAGCGAGGAAGTCGGCAACCAGGGCCTGTTAATCATCGTGCCCGAGGAAATGATTCCCAGCGAGAGGACGGGCCTAAACAAATACTTCAACGACCAAAGACTACAGTGGAGGAGCTACCAAGTGGTAGTGGGGTTAGTTTGATTGAGAATGTACGTGTTAACGATGCTGAAACCTCTAATTTACGAGCCGTTCTTACAAGAGGTCAAAAGGGTAGAGAAGCCGACAAGAATAAGCCTGTCGACGGAAACCCTAAACAAGGCGACAAAGGAACGCAAGTTTTGGATCCTGCCATGGAAGGGGGACCTTTGAAGCCCGTAGAAAGTAAAGCCGATAAGGAACCACCAAAGAAGAAGGTGAAAGTTAAGAAAGAGGCAATAAAGCCAGTTCAGCAACCTAAAGAGCGGATGGTTTGGCGTGAAAAGCGAGCTCTATCAGACTATCATGAATTCGATTTGGCGAGCTCTCTTTGCGAAGTCAAGCCGGATGTGAACCTCTTACAGCTTATTAAGCTTTCCCCAGGAGTACGCAAGGAATTTAGAAGGATCCTACGTACCGGGTATATTGTAGAACCTTTAGGTATTACGCGAGTTGGTGATGACTGGTTTGAGCATGCTGAGAAGCATTGCCCAAGGGTTGCAGCCTATGTCGATGGGATATTAGTAGATTATGCCATTGTCGACACGGGATCATCTGTTAACATTATGAGTTCTGAACTAATGGAAAGATTGGGTCTTGCGATCCAGAAAGATACCTCCACAATTCTCAGAATGGCAGATGATAGTTTGAGACAGCCAGAAGGCTTCATTACTAAGGTCCATGTTACTGTTGCAAATGTAGAATGCATGTTGGACTTTAGGGTGATTCGTTTTGCAGGGCGGCCAAGTTATCAAGTATTACTTGGACGACCTTGGATCTTGCAAGCGGACCGCCAAGTAGATATACCCGTCGGTCGACTGATATTCGGCAGAGGTGCCCAGCGTGTGGTGGTTGATGCTTATCCTGAGTCCCCTAGAGTGAGAGAGCTCCTCTATCTTCTACAGAATTGGAGACATTAGAAGATTTATCTGGCAGTGAGACATCATCGAGTGATGAGTCTAAAGAGGGATCCACCACGGAAGACATCTATCAGATCACTTTGAATGAGCCAATAGAGGGCCAAGATCGTATAAGAGATGCAGATGTTATCGAGCTAGACCTTGGTACGCTTGATGATTCCCGGCCAATCAAATTAGGTTCTATGCTCAGCTCAGCAGAAAGGGAGGACTATGTGGTCGTGATCCAGGAATTCCGTGATATGTTTGCCTGGAGTTATGATGAGTTGAGAGGCATTCCTCCTAGTCTTGCTGTTCATACAATTCCGTTGAAAGAGGGCAGTCGGCCTGTACGGCAGAAAGTAAGGCGTATGCCTTTCGAATTGAGGGACGGCCTGTTTGAAGAGTTACAGAAGCTTCGAGAAGCGGGTTTGATTTTTCCTGTGCAACACACGGAATGGTGTTCGCCAGTTGTGATTAGAAAGAAGAAGAATAATCAAATCCGTTTATGTATAGACTTTAGAGAGCTAAATAAGCAGACAGTTAAGGACTACTACCCGTTGCCATTTATTCACCAGATTTTGGATCAATTGGCGGGTAGGGAGATATATTCGTTTATGGATTGCTTTGCAAGATACAACCAAATGGCAATTGTAGAAGAGGACAAGTTGAAAACAACGTTCATCACTGTATTTGGTACTTTTGCATACCATGTGATGGCCTTTGGTTTATGCAATGCGCCTGGTTCGTGGCAACGAACAGCAGATAAGACATTCGGTGACATATCCCCTGAAGAGTTGAAGGTGTTTATCGATGACTTAGGGGCTGCCACCTTGAGAGAAAGGCAATTGATCATTCTAAGAAAATGCTTTGAGCGCTGTAGACAATTTTGCATCGCCCTAAACCCACGGAAGTGTGTTTTTGGAGTACCTTATGGGCTATTGCTGCGTCATGTGGTCAGTTCGGTAGGAATTGCGACAGACCCCGAGAAGGTTAAAGTTATAGTTGCCATGGGTCCACCACGCACTCCGAAGGAGGTGCATAGCTTTCTGTCTTCGGTTGGTTACTACCGTAGATTCATCAACGCCTTACCAGAAAGAGCATTGCCGCTTACAAATTTATTGTCCTTTAGCTGTTCGTTTGTATGGGGTGACCCTTGTAAGGTAGCATTCGAGGATGTGAAACAAGAGCTAGCAAGAGCGCCCGTCTTAAAAGCACCTAAAAGAGGTGAGGTGTTCTATATATTTTCAGCAGCCACCATGTATAGTATCAGCTGCTGTTTAGCCCAAATTTGGGAAGAGAAGTGGTACCACCCGATTGCTTTTGCTAGTCGAAAGCTAGGGGTATCCGAAATCAATTATACCTACATGGAGAAGCTGTGTCTAGCGATGGTCTTTGGGACCAAGAAGTTCAGGCATTACATTCTCTATGAGAAAGTCGTGCTTTATACGAAGGTGGAGGGACTTCGACTATTGATGAATAAGTTATAGCCGCCTGATCGTTTAGCGAAGTGGTTAATCACTTTGCAGGAATTTGATTATGAAATCAAGAGTAAGCCACCAAGGTTGCAAGGCATCGTGGAATGTCTTGTGGACTTTGGGGAGCCCAAAGAATCTGTGGCTGCAGGTAGTGACATGGAGTTGTTATTTAAAATAGATACGGCATCTATTCCCTCCTGGTATGCTGCAATAACGCATTATTTATCGACGGGAGAGGTGGGATCCGAATTATCTAAGGCTGAGAAAAGGAAAATTAAGCAGCAAGCGTTAAAGTTTGCTTTGATCGCAGGTACATTATATCGGCAAGGGGTTGATGATATCTATCGCCGGTGTGTGATGCTTGACGAGGTGCCATTCATTTTGGAAGAGTGCCATGATTATGCTTGCGGTGGCCATTTTGCTGGACGGCTTACAGCACAAAAGGCTTTAAGAGCAGGTTATTGGTGGCCTGCCATCTTCCAGGATGCGTTTGCGTATGTTAAGCGATGCGATATTTGCCAACGGCATGATAGTCGAGAGAATAGGAAACGACCACTCACCCCTATTATGGCGATACTTCCATTTTAGAAGTGGGGAATAGACTTTGTGGGTCCTATTACTCCGTCGTCGACTACGCAAAAGAGGTACATCATTGTCGCAACTGACTACTTCACAAAGTGGTCAAAAGCACGTGCAACAAGGAAATATGATGCTAAAGAAACTGCTAGTTTTCTTTTAGAGCAGATAATATGCCGGTTTGGTCCGCCGAAAGAATTAGTGTCGGACCGCGGAACCCATTTCCTGAATAAGGCGATCAAAGGTTTGACAGAGATGTGGCAAATTAAGCATAACAAGACAACCCCATATAATCCGCAAGCCAATGGGCAAGTTGAAAGTACCAACAAGCAGCTTGTGGGCATCCTGTCCAAAATTGTGTCGGAAAAGAAACGGGATTGGGATAAAAAGTTATCCGTGGCAGTGTGGGCCTATAATACGACCTTCAAACGAGCCACTGGCCATACCCCGTTCAAGTTAGTATATGGGGAGGAGTGTGTCTTGCCTTTAGAGATTGAGCTGCCAACTATTCGGTTTGCTATCAATCATTCTTTGAGCGATAAAGACGCACTTTTTGAGCGCTTGACGACACTGGCACATTTAGATGAGCTTAAGCTGCAGAGCTTATTGCACCAAGAAGTGGCGAAGCGCCGAATGAAGCAGCTACACAACCTCAAAGCCAAGAAATACACCTTCAAGAAAGGACAGCTTGTTCTGTATTATGACGCATGATGAGAATTATTTCCAGGCAAGCTAGAACCCAAATGGGATGGACCCTATAGGATCGTTAGAATAGGAAAGAATAAATCTACAGTGTTGTTAGCTGACCTTGAGGGGATAGAATTTAAAAATAAGGTTAATCTTAATAAGATTAAACCTTATTATTTCTGACTGCACTAATGCTATGACTGCCTTGCAGGTCTAGGCGAGATCGATCAAAATCTGCAAGGAAATCGTGATAGAGGTTGATGGGTCGTCTGATCCCTTATTTAGAACACCCATATTTAGAACAGAGGTATCATCAGGGAAAGCTCATTTGGTGGAGCAAAGGATACAAGGTGATTGAGCAAGAAGGCGGGACATTTATTTGGGAGATCAAGGTCTTCTGCCATCACTGCCTACAAATTTTGACGAGCATCCCTGTTGAATTCAATGATGATGGAGGGATGGAGCCTGCAGTCCAAACGTTGAATATGCTGAATTTCGATTACCATAATTACGAGTAGAGTTTCGGATGGCGGGATATGTAAATCCTTTATGGACGTACACCTTGTACTTTGATGGGGCGTCCAGGGGTCCATGAAAAAAAGGAAGTGTAGGAGTTGTCATCCGAGACCCCCGCCGGCGCATTGTCATGAAGTTAGCTGCTTATCTCGGGGCGAATTTTACCAATAATATGGCAGAATACAAAGCCCTGATTATGGGTTTGAATATTGCGAAGAAGGGTGGTATCCACCAGTTGTTGGTGAAAGGGGACTCTCAGTTGGTTTTTAATCAACTCAATGGGACATACATGGTACGAAACCCCATCCTTTGTATGTACCATCATACTGCCATAGCCCTGCTAGACGAATTCGATAGAGTGTCTTTTCAGCTGATTCCACGGACTTGGAATCAGTTTGCCGATTCATTGGCTAATTTTGCGTATGAAGAAGACCTCTTCTTTAATTGTGGCCCTTGTCCCGATATATCTATTGATGGTGAGACAGGACCTGGTCGTTTGTGGGGTATGCTTTCTGAACATGCCCTCTTTGGCAGACGATGGTTGATTTGGGTGATGCAGAGGGTAAGCGAGACTCATCTGCCTTTATTATCATGGACCCATAGACTGATTAGACGACATGTGATGCAAACCCCTCTTGCGATATACGCAGGAGGGATGGGTCATAATTTAATGTACCTAGTTTAGGGCTACGAGCCTCTGTTCCCCTGGGAATAGTATGCTTTGCTGTCTATCATAGTTGTTTCCAGGAGGATGTTATGCATAGTATTGCTTTATTTCATTAGGCCAAGAGGGCCATTTCCCTGTCTAGTGCGGGTGCGTTTAATCGGGTTTTTGTTTTAAGTGTTGTGCTGGACATGTTTCGTGTTTCGTGGAATTTGGTGGAGCCTGGAGGAGCCTTTGCTGCGATGGAAGCTTCTTGTGGCCAATCCAGGTGATATTTCTCCTTTACGAGTACTTTTCTTTCCTGTTCTGTGTGTATCTGTACTTGTCGAGGGGATATATTTTTGTTGGGGACCAGCAACCAAGGCATGAAGTCCCAAGTTTAGGCTAAGTATGTTTGAGGGGGGTCGGAGTAGTCATTGCCTCTTGCAATGACATTGTTAGACATTGAAAGACCTGTTTTAGAAGGAAGTCCTAGTGGCCTTGTCCTGCTAGCCTGCTAGGCAGCCGTTCTAGGAGTTCTTGTTAGTAGTGAGGCAGTTAGAGAAGCGTGCCAGAAGATAATAATGATGATGCCCAGAAACGTTGTATATCCTAAAAGATGAATATAAATACGAAGGTGTGTAAAAAGGGGTTCTAACCCCTATCAAAGCAAAGAAAAGGAATGAAAATATATAAGCAGTTGATCATTGCCTTGCGAGGGCCTGGTAGGTTCCCGGGGACGAGTCAGACCCGAGGCCAATACCTTGTCTTCCTAGGGGTGGCTTCTTGTTGAAAACCAAATGAAATACCAAAACAAGGAAGGTTGGAGCGAAAATAAAAGTGAGCGTTAGAAAAGGATTAAGTGTCGCCTTGCGAGGGCTTGGTAGGTTCTTGGGTGCCGAGACAGGTCCTAAGACCGATGCCCTGTTCTCCTTGGGTCACTACGCTCAGCTCCCTCCTTTTTACATGCCCAAGTGTGTCAATAAAATAAAAACTCTAAAAGAAGAGATGTACTGAAAGAAAATACTCTTTGATCAGGCTATAGGAGTCCTCGCCTTGTAGGAGCTCCTGGTTGTGTTGTCTTTAGTTGGTAAGTAGTTCAGACTACCACTTAGGGCAACCTCTTTGATAGGTTTTTTAGTTTGGCTGTGTTGGAGCAGTTGGTTAGTGAATCACTTCAGATCTTCTATTAGATGATGCTAGGCCTATTCCTTGTGGATGTCATGCCTTGGTTCTGTCCAGGGGTAGGGGGAGCATTGTGCAGAGTTTTATTATATATTTGTTTTGTATCAGTTTGATGCTTCTTTGGTTGTTTATGTGCAGATATGTTCGTGGGTTCGACGGACTGAGTCGTCCTATCCCGTGGCCGCCAATGAAGGATGGATTTTAGGCATCAGAACGTGCCTAAAAATAGGAGAAAAATGTGGAAATGCGGGGGAAAATGCTTAACCACGAAGGCGGCAGCTCGACCTAGGACGATTTTAAGAGTCAAGTGCTTGACGACCGCCCGTACAACACTCCAAGAATTTTCATAATTTTTCCATGCGCCTGTGCCAGTCAATGGAGGTACCGGTCAGTTTGGGATGTCGAGACGAGTTCATAGAAATTTTCAGAGGGACGATCGGGTTCCGTACGCGCAAGATGGCCCGAAACCGGCCGGGGTGCCCAAAGGGGGGGCCCAATTTGGGAAATCCCAAGAGGTGTAAGGGAGGGGGGGTGACCTTTGGCACCCCCCCCCCCCCCTCCAAAAATCGTGATTATGGGGGTGGCGGCGACTGTTTTTGCAGCCGCCGAAAAAATCGCGCCCCCCCCCCCCCCCCACAATCATGATGGCAGCCTAAACATAAGCCATGAAGGAGATTATGCCAGGCTCCTGCCTCCAGTCTACGCTCCGCATCACCTCCTCTCGCGCACAAGATGGTGGCCTGGTTGGAGAGAGAGAAAATCAGTATTTCTCTCTCCTCCCTCTCTCTCCTCTTAACCCCCGTTCGTGCGTGGAAGAGTAGAATGGAAATGGATGGCCGGATGGATGCCGATTCTTGACAAGATTGAAGGGCAATGCCAAATCATTGTAGATTGCTGATTCCAAGAAGAATTCATGGCTGGAAATCAATCGTGGGACGTGCCAAATTTAATGGGAAAACCCGCAAGACACGGTAATAATTATTTTTACAAAGAAAATGGCCTTTTGATGCAAATTTGGTTGATAAAAATGTGTTCATATGGATTGAGTTTTGAGTATGTCGTGCTTTGAGTTGTTTTCTGGCTGTTCATCATTTAAAAATCAGAAAAACATGTGCGGGATAGGAGAAAATAGAAAACCGAGACACGAAAAACCATAAAATGAAGGAAAATAGGGTTTTTTGGGCCAAAAATGATGCAATAAATTAATCCACACCTACTAAAATTCTTTTTCTGTTGAAATGAACAAAGGGCCACAGCCCATAAACTGAACTTAATTTTTTGCAATTAAAAAATGGGAGAAAATGGGAAAATTTGCAAGAAAATGGTGGAAAAACCCTAAAAAATAGGGAAAATTTATATTTTGGGCTTCGAAAAATTGGGAAAATTATGAGTAATGTCCGTGCATGTATAGTGAGGCTGAGGCATGAAGATTTGCTTCAGATCAGCCTTGCTTTCGTGTTTTAGTTCGGTTTTGTCCGCTTTTGATATGAAAAATAAGGGAAAAAGCCGTAAAATGCCATGCAACGAAGCACGAACGGTAGTTGGAAACCATTAAAAGGATGGTTTTGCACTTGGGCACGATACTGTTTTACTAAATGTTTGAGCACTAGGCATCCACCAAATGCATGGAGCATGAAAAAGAATTTAAAAGTATCAGTGATCAGCTCCTGGACACGCATTGCAATTGGTTTATTAGGACATGACCTACGTTGAGAGGCAGTGAGATACCCATGCTGTAGGCTAGTCGTGGGATCCTAAAGGGGAAATCAAGTAAGGACAATGGTACATTCCTGGACACGCTTATTGGGTACCTTGAGCGACGTTTTTGCGAAATGTCTAAATGTTGAGCGACGCATCCAGGGGCCAATCCCCAAGGTGTAGGAGAGTCGCAGAGGGTTGACGGCATTCAGCCGTAGGAGGAACCACATGTGTATGTAATTCGAGTCTTTTGGCTATGTGAAAGGGACTCCCTCTGAGGAGTAGTGGGCTAGGATCAGTTGGACTACAACGTATTACAAACGCAATGCTTAGGAAGGCAAAGATTTTGATAGACGCTCCTGGCCGCGAGGCTGAGGGGTTGTCTTGTGCGTAGTGACGACGTCCGGCTAGTGCTTGAGCCAGTGCCGGCCCGTTTTTAGGTCCATCAGTGGTGCGTCTGCCGGGAGCCGCTTAAAAGTGGCGGTTCTCGAATCCTGGTTGTTTAAGGACCAACTAGCAGTTTATGCCAAAGGATATTGAGACTGATCCGTTATTTATTGATAAGCATCGTCTAGCAGAAATCCAAAAGCAAGAAAGAGATGAAAGAGCTAGGCGACGTGCTGAAATTTTTAGGAGATATTCCCCTAAGCGTAGCGGTGCTGAACCCTTACGAGGGAGTGGATCTAGTGGTCTTAGTACCACAAGCAGTAAATTAGGAGAAGGTGAAACTCTAGTGCTCCCCTTCCTTCGATAAGCCAGTCCACGTCAAGTACGGGAGGTGTAACCCCACCGTCCCCTATTCCTAGTGCAAATCCAATCCTCGTCATGGCGCAGCCTATTGCAATTCCAGCAGGAACGATGGATTTTCCGGCTCTAGGTTACCCGCTACCCATTTTTAATGGGCTAGTTGAGGAAGATGCGGAACTCCACATTAGGGAGTTTCAAAAGCTGATGTTTAATTGCCGCATCCAATAAGAAGGACATTTAATGATGTTCTTCAACATGACTCTCAAAGGAAGAGCCGCTATATGGTATCATGGTTTAGAAGCCGGAACCATATTGAACATTGATGCATTTTATGGAGCTTTTCGAAGGGAGTTTGCCCCTGAAAGGGGTGGGCAATATTGGTTGCATGTACTCAACGTGACCCGCCAAGATCCACACGAGGATATTCGTGCTTATGCGAAGAAAATAAAAGATGGTTTTCCGTAAGTTGGACACCTCTATTCCTATCCCCGCAGCTGCCCAATTGCAATATTTCCTACATGGTTTGGACTTTAATATCCAATTGCAGTTGAGTAGTGTCCCCTTGGGGGATATAGATACTGCCATTACACGAGCACAAGAGGTGGAATCTCGACTACAAGCAGCCTATGCTTCTCGAGGCAATTCGAACATGGGTTTAGTATTGGGAAATAATGTGTCAATGGCCAATGGCAGTAGTAGCCAAGGGATAGCGATGGCTAACCCTAATGGGAGAGGGAACATGATGCAGAATGTCCCTTTATTACCAGCTCCCCCTAGCATGTCGATGCCTACGAGCAGTCAAATGGCTCCAAATGGTGGAGGCCATGCGGTTAATTCTAATACCATGCCTGTGGCTCATCAACCAGTGCCTAATCGAATTGTTAGGCCCATGGAACGACATGGTAATGACCAAGGCTATGAGTTGAGTTCTTCCAATGTTCTTGGCGAGGTTAAGGACATGATGAAGCATTATACCGACATGATTACGGAGCAGTATCGACAAATAGCCGTTGATGTCAACTTCTTTAAAAAACAACAAAATTTGATAGGAAGTAGATACCCAGAGGAGGGTGCACCTTCGAGGTTTAGTTGCAAATGGTGTGGTGGGCAGCACTATTCAAGGAATTGCCCAAATGTTAAGTGCGACATTTGTGGAAAATCCGGCCATTTAGCAGCTACTTGCTAGAGTAAGATCAGTTCCCTCCAGCGAGGAAGTCGGCAACCAGGGCCTGTTAATCATCGTGCCCGAGGAAATGATTCCCAGCGAGAGGATGGGCCTAAACAAATACTTCAACGACCAAAGACTACAGTGGAGGAGCTACCAAGTGGTAGTGGGGTTAGTTTGATTGAGATTGTACGTGTTAACGATGCTGAAACCTCTAATTTACGAGCCGTTCTTACAAGAGGTCAAAAGGGTAGAGAAGCCGACAAGGATAAGCCTGTCGACGGAAACCCTAAACAAGGCGACAAAGGAACGCAAGTTTTGGATCCTGCCATGGAAGGGGGACCTTTGAAGCCCGTAGAAAGTAAAGCCGATAAGGAACCACCAAAGAAGAAGGTGAAAGTTAAGAAAGAGGCAATAAAGCCAGTTCAGCAACCTAAAGAGAAGATGGTTTGGCGTGAAAAGCGAGCTCTATCAGACTATCATGAATTCGATTTGGCGAGCTCTCTTTACGAAGTCAAGCCGGATGTGAACCTCTTACAGCTTATTAAGCTTTCCCCAGGAGTACGCAAGGAATTTAGAAGGATCCTACGTACCGGGTATATTGTAGAACCTTTAGGTATTACGCGAGTTGGTGATGACTGGTTTGAGCATGCTGAGAAGCATTGCCCAAGGGTTGCAGCCTATGTCGATGGGATATTAGTAGATTATGCCATTGTCGACACGGGATCATCTATTAACATTATGAGTTCTGAACTAATGGAAAGGTTGGGTCTTGCGATCCAGAAAGATACCTCCACAATTCTCAGAATGGCAGATGATAGTTTGAGACAGCCAGAAGGCTTCATTACTAAGGTCCATGTTACTGTTGCAAATGTAGAATGCATGTTGGACTTTAGGGTGATTCGTTTTGCAGGGCGGCCAAGTTATCAAGTATTACTTGGACGACCTTGGATCTTGCAAGCGGACCGCCAAGTAGATATACCCGCCGGTCGACTGATATTCGGCAGAGGTGCCCAGCGTGTGGTGGTTGATGCTTATCCTGAGTCCCCTAGAGTGAGAGAGCTCCTCTATCTTCTACAGAATTGGAGACATTAGAAGATTTATCTGGCAGTGAGACATCATCGAGTGATGAGTCTAAAGAGGGATCCACCACGGAAGACATCTATCAGATCACTTTGAATGAGCCAATAGAGGGCCAAGATTGTATAAGAGATGCAGATGTTATCGAGCTAGACCTTGGTACGCTTGATGATTCCCGGCCAATCAAATTAGGTTCTATGCTCAGCTCAGCAGAAAGGAAGGACTATGTGGCCGTGATCCAGGAATTCCGTGATATGTTTGCCTGGAGTTATGATGAGTTGAGAGGCATTCCTCCTAGTCTTGCTGTTCATACAATTCCGTTGAAAGAGGGCAGTCGGCCTGTACGGCAGAAAGTAAGGCGTATGCCTTTCGAATTGAGGGACGGCCTGTTTGAAGAGTTACAGAAGCTTCGAGAAGCGGGTTTGATTTTTCCTGTGCAACACACGGAATGGTGTTCGCCAGTTGTGATTAGAAAGAAGAAGAATAATCAAATCCGTTTATGTGTAGACTTTAGAGAGCTAAATAAGCAGACAGTTAAGGACTACTACCCGTTGCCATTTATTCACCAGATTTTGGATCAATTGGCGGGTAGGGAGATATATTCGTTTATGGATTGCTTTGCAAGATACAACCAAATGGCAATTGCAGAAGAGGACAAGTTGAAAACAACGTTCATCACTGTATTTGGTACTTTTGCATACCATGTGATGGCCTTTGGTTTATGCAATGCGTCTGGTTTGTGGCAACGAACAGCAGATAAGACATTCGGTGACATATCCCTTGAAGAGTTGAAGGTGTTTATCGATGACTTAGGGGCTGCCACCTTGAGAGAAAGGCAATTGATCATTCTAAGAAAATGCTTTGAGCGCTGTAGACAATTTTGCATCGCCCTAAACCCACGGAAGTGTGTTTTTGGAGTACCTTATGGGCTATTGCTGCGTCATGTGGTCAGTTCGGTAGGAATTGCGACAGACCCCGAGAAGGTTAAAGTTATAGTTGCCATGGGTCCACCATGCACTCCGAAGGAGGTGCATAGCTTTCTGTCTTCGGTTGGTTACTACCGTAGATTCATCAACGCCTTACCAGAAAGAGCATTGCCGCTTACAAATTTATTGTCCTTTAGCTGTTCGTTTGTATGGGGTGACCCTTGTAAGGTAGCATTCGAGGATGTGAAACAAGAGCTAGCAAGAGCGCCCGTCTTAAAAGCACCTAAAAGAGGTGAGGTGTTCTATATATTTTCAGCAGCCACCATGTATAGTATCAGCTGCTGTTTAGCCCAAATTTGGGAAGAGAAGTGGTACCACCCGATTGCTTTTGCTAGTCGAAAGCTAGGGGTATCCGAAATCAATTATACCTACATGGAGAAGCTGTGTCTAGCGATGGTCTTTGGGACCAAGAAGTTCAGGCATTACATTCTCTATGAGAAAGTCGTGCTTTATATGAAGGTGGAGGGACTTCGACTATTGATGAATAAGTTACAGCCGCCTGATCGTTTAGCGAAGTGGTTAATCACTTTGCAGGAATTTGATTATGAAATCAAGAGTAAGCCACCAAGGTTGCAAGGCATCGTGGAATGTCTTGTGGACTTTGGGGAGCCCAAAGAATCTGTGGCTGCAGGTAGTGACATGGAGTTGTTATTTAAAATAGATACGGCATCTATTCCCTCCTGGTATGCTGCAATAACGCATTATTTATCGACGGGAGAGGTGGGATCCGAATTATCTAAGGCTGAGAAAAGGAAAATTAAGCAGCAAGCGTTAAAGTTTGCTTTGATCGCAGGTACATTATATCGGCAAGGGGTTGATGATATCTATCGCCGGTGTGTGATGCTTGACGAGGTGCCATTCATTTTGGAAGAGTGCCATGATTATGCTTGCGGTGGCCATTTTGCTGGACGGCTTACAGCACAAAAGGCTTTAAGAGCAGGTTATTGGTGGCCTGCCATCTTCCAGGATGCGTTTGCGTATGTTAAGCGATGCGATATTTGCCAACGGCATGATAGTCGAGAGAATAGGAAACGACCACTCACCCCTATTATGGCGATACTTCCATTTTAGAAGTGGGGAATAGACTTTGTGGGTCCTATTACTCCGTCGTCGACTACGCAAAAGAGGTACATCATTGTCGCAACTGACTACTTCACAAAGTGGTCAGAAGCACGTGCAACAAGGAAATATGATGCTAAAGAAACTGCTAGTTTTCTTTTAGAGCAGATAATATGCCGGTTTGGTCCGCCGAAAGAATTAGTGTCGGACCGCGGAACCCATTTCCTGAATAAGGCGATCAAAGGTTTGACAGAGATGTGGCAAATTAAGCATAACAAGACAACCCCATATAATCCGCAAGCCAATGGGCAAGTTGAAAGTACCAACAAGCAGCTTGTGGGCATCCTGTCCAAAATTGTGTCGGAAAAGAAACGGGATTGGGATAAAAAGTTATCCGTGGCAGTGTGGGCCTATAATACGACCTTCAAACGAGCCACTGGCCATACCCCGTTCAAGTTAGTATATGGGGAGGAGTGTGTCTTGCCTTTAGAGATTGAGCTGCCAACTATTCGGTTTGCTATCAATCATTCTTTGAGCGATAAAGACGCACTTTTTGAGCGCTTGACGACACTGGCACATTTAGATGAGCTTAAGCTGCAGAGCTTATTGCACCAAGAAGTGGCGAAGCGCCGAATGAAGCAGCTACACAACCTCAAAGCCAAGAAATACACCTTCAAGAAAGGACAGCTTGTTCTGTATTATGACGCATGATGAGAATTATTTCCAGGCAAGCTAGAACGCAAATGGGATGGACCCTATAGGATCGTTAGAATAGGAAAGAATAAATCTACAGTGTTGTTAGCTGACCTTGAGGGGATAGAATTTAAAAATAAGGTTAATCTTAATAAGATTAAACCTTATTATTTCTGACTGCACTAATGCTATGACTGCCTTGCAGGTCTAGGCGAGATCGATCAAAATCTGCAAGGAAATCGTGATAGAGGTTGATGGGTCGTCTGATCCCTTATTTAGAACACCCATATTTAGAACAGAGGTATCATCAGGGAAAGCTCATTTGGTGGAGCAAAGGATACAAGGTGATTGAGCAAGAAGGCGGGACATTTATTTGGGAGATCAAGGTCTTCTGCCATCACTGCCTACAAATTTTGACGAGCATCCCTGTTGAATTCAATGGTGATGGAGGGATGGAGCCTGCAGTCCAAACGTTGAATATGCTGAATTTCGATTACCATAATTACGAGTAGAGTTTCGGATGGCGGGATATGTAAATCCTTTATGGACGTACACCTTGTACTTTGATGATGTGTCCAGGGGTCCATGAAAAAAAGGAAGTGTAGGAGTTGTCATCCGAGACCCCCGCCGGCGCATTGTCATGAAGTTAGCTGCTTATCTCGAGGCGAATTTTACCAATAATATGGCAGAATACAAAGCCCTGATTATGGGTTTGAATATTGCGAAGAAGGGTGGTATCCGCCAGTTGTTGGTGAAAGGGGACTCTCAGTTGGTTTTTAATCAACTCAATGGGACATACATGGTACGAAACCCCATCCTTTGTATGTACCATCATACTGCCATAGCCCTGCTAGACGAATTCGATAGAGTGTCTTTTCAGCTGATTCCACGGACTTGGAATCAGTTTGCCGATTCATTGGCTAATTTTGCGTATGAAGAAGACCTCTTCTTTAATTGTGGCCCTTGTCCCGATATATCTATTGATGGTGAGACAGGACCTGGTCGTTTGTGGGGTATGCTTTCTGAACATGCCCTCTTTGGCAGACGATGGTTGATTTGGGTGATGCAGAGGGTAAGCGAGACTCATCTGCCTTTATTATCATGGACCCATAGACTGATTAGACGACATGTGATGCAAACCCCTCTTGCGATATACGCAGGAGGGATGGGTCATAATTTAATGTACCTAGTTTAGGGCTACGAGCCTCTGTTCCCCTGGGAATAGTATGCTTTGCTGTCTATCATAGTTGTTTCCAGGAGGATGTTATGCATAGTATTGCTTTATTTCATTAGGCCAAGAGGGCCATTTCCCTGTCTAGTGCGGGTGCGTTTAATCGGGTTTTTGTTTTAAGTGTTGTGCTGGACATGTTTCGTGTTTCGTGGAATTTGGTGGAGCCTGGAGGAGCCTTTGCTGCGATGGAAGCTTCTTGTGGCCAATCCAGGTGATATTTCTCCTTTACGAGTAATTTTCTTTCCTGTTCTGTGTGTATCTGTACTTGTCGAGGGGATATATTTTTGTTGGGGACCAGCAACCAAGGCATGAAGTCCCAAGTTTAGGCTAAGTATGTTTGAGGGGGGTCGGAGTAGTCATTGCCTCCTGCAATGACATTGTTAGACATTGAAAGACCTGTTTTAGAAGGAAGTCCTAGTGGCCTTGTCCTGCTAGCCTGCTAGGCAGCCGTTCTAGGAGTTCTTGTTAGTAGTGAGGCAGTTAGAGAAGCGTGCCAGAAGATAATAATGATGATGCCCAGAAACGTTGTATATCCTAAAAGATGAATATAAATACGAAGGTGTGTAAAAAGGGGTTCTAACCCCTATCAAAGCAAAGAAAAGGAATGAAAATATATAAGCAGTTGATCATTGCCTTGCGAGGGCCTGGTAGGTTCCCGGGGACGAGTCAGACCCGAGGCCAATACCTTGTCTTCCTAGGGGTGGCTTCTTGTTGAAAACCAAATGAAATACCAAAACAAGGAAGGTTGGAGCGAAAATAAAAGTGAGCGTTAGAAAAGGATTAAGTGTCGCCTTGCGAGGGCTTGGTAGGTTCTTGGGTGCCGAGACAGGTCCTGAGACCGATGCCCTGTTCTCCTTGGGTCACTACGCTCAGCTCCCTCCTTTTTACATGCCCAAGTGTGTCAATAAAATAAAAACTCTAAAAGAAGAGATGTACTGAAAGAAAATACTCTTTGATCAGGCTATAGGAGTCCTCGCCTTGTAGGAGCTCCTGGTTGTGTTGTCTTTAGTTGGTAAGTAGTTCAGACTACCACTTAGGGCAACCTCTTTGATAGGTTTTTTAGTTTGGCTGTGTTGGAGCAGTTGGTTAGTGAATCACTTCAGATCTTCTATTAGATGATGCTAGGCCTATTCCTTGTGGATGTCATGCCTTGGTTTTGTCCAGGGGTAGGGGGAGCATTGTGCAGAGTTTTATTATATATTTGTTTTGTATCAGTTTGATGCTTCTTTGGTCGTTTATGTGCAGATATGTTCGTGGGTTCGACGGACTGAGTCGTCCTATCCCGTGGTCGCCAATGAAGGATGGATTTTAGGCATCAGAACGTGCCTAAAAATAGGAGAAAAATGTGGAAATGCGGGGGAAAATGCTTAACCACGAAGGCGGCAGCTCGACCTAGGACGATTTTAAGCGTCAAGTGCTTGACGACCGCCCGTACGACACTCCGAGAATTTTCATAATTTTTCCATGCGTCTGTGCCAGTCAATGGAGCTGCCGGTCAGTGCGGGATGTCGAGACGAGTTCATAGAAATTTTCAGAGGGACGATCGGGTTCCGTACGCGCAAGATGGCCCGAAACCGGCCGGGGTGCCCAAAGGGGGGGCCCAATTTGGGAAATCCCAAGAGGTGTAAGGGAGGGGGGGTGACCTTTGGCACCCCCCCCTCCAAAAATCATGATTATGGGGGTGGCGGCGACTGTTTTTGCAGCCGCCGAGAAAATCGCGCCCCCCCCCACAATCATGATGGCAGCCTAAACATAAGCCATGAAGGAGATTATGCCAGGCTCCTGCCTCCAGTCTACGCTCCGCATCACCTCCTCTCCCGCGCAAGATGGTGGCCTGGTTGGAGAGAGAGAAAATCAGTCTTTCTCTCTCCTCCCTCTCTCTCCTCTTAACCCCCGTTCGTGCGTGGAAGAGTAGAATGGAAATGGATGGCCGGATGGATGCCGATTCTTGACAAGATTGAAGGGCAATGCCAAATCATTGTAGATTGCTGATTCCAAGAAGAATTCATGGCTGGAAATCAATTGTGGGACGTGCCAAATTTAATGGGAAAACCCGCAAGACACGGTAATAATTATTTTTACAAAGAAAATGGCCTTTTGATGCAAATTTGGTTGATAAAAATGTGTTCATATGGATTGAGTTTTGAGTATGTCGTGCTTTGAGTTGTTTTCTGGCTGTTCATCATTTAAAAATCAGAAAAACATGTGCGGGATAGGAGAAAATAGAAAACCGAGACACGAAAAACCATAAAATGAAGGAAAATAGGGTTTTTTGGGCCAAAAATGATGCAATAAATTAATCCACACCTACTAAAATTCTTTTTCTGCTGAAATGAACTAAGGGCCACAGCCCATAAACTGAACTTAATTTTCTGCAATTAAAAAATGGGAGAAAATGGGAAAATTTGCAAGAAAATGGTGGAAAAACCCTAAAAAATAGGGAAATTTTATATTTTGGGCTTCGAAAAATTGGAAAAATTATGAGTAATGTCCGTGCATGTATAGTGAGGCTGAGGCATGAAGATTTGCTTCAGATCAGCCTTGCTTCCGTGTTTTAGTTCGGTTTTGTCCGCTTTTGATATGAAAAATAAGGGAAAAAGCCGTAAAATGCCATGCAACGAAGCACGAACGGTAGTTGGAAACCATTAAAAGGATGGTTTTGCACTTGGGCACGATACTGTTTTACTAAATGTTTGAGCACTAGGCATCCACCAAATGCATGGAGCATGAAAAAGAATTTAAAAGTATCAGTGATCAGCTCCTGGACATGCATTGCAATTGGTTTATTAGGACATGACCTACGTTGAGAGGCAGTGAGATACCCATGCTGTAGGCTAGTCGTGGGATCCTAAAGGGGAAATCAAGTAAGGACAATGGTACATTCCTGGACACACTTATTGGGTACCTTGAGCGACGTTTGTGCGAAATGTCTAAATGTTGAGCGACGCATCGAGGGGCCAATCCCCAAGGTGTAGGAGAGTCGCAGAGGGTTGACGGCATTCAGCCGTAGGAGGAACCCCATGTGTATGTGATTCGAGCCTTTTGGCTATGTGAAAGGGACTCCCTCTGAGGAGTAGTGGGCTAGGATCAGTTGGACTACAACGTATTACAAACGCAATGCTTAGGAAGGCAGAGATTTTGATAGACGCTCCTGGCCGCGAGGCCAAGGGGTTGTCTTGTGCGTAGTGACGAGGTTCGGCTAGTGCATGAGCCAGTGTCGGCCCGTTTTTAGGTCCATCAAAGGGGGAGAGAATGTAATATTTCTACAATAAAATATTAAAGGACCTAGATCCCGCGCAAAAGCAACTGAGAGTAATCTCCTGCAACACAAAAAAACTTTGGGTTAAGAGCTCCATCCTCGTGCATTAACAAACATCACCCCCGTGTTGTGTATAGGAAGCCGTGGCTCAAAACCGTAGGCCACCGTAGAAACACCCCTTCATGGAAAAAATGATAATTAATTATTTGCAAATTTTTTTAAATAACTCCCTCTCCTTCACCCTTTGCATGGCGGGGAGAGAGAGAGGGAGTATGTGTTGAAGTGAGGAGGTGCATGGGGAGGAGGGCATGCAACCTGCCACTTGTGTGGCCACCCCCCCCCCCCTTCACCCCATATAAACCCCCCCTCCCAAGCTTGGGAGGGGCATCATGGAGCTGCCCCCCGTCATCTTGCTGCCACCACCACACTGCCCACCCATCTGGCTGTTGCCGCCCCCATCATCGTCGTCATCATCATCATCATCATCACCCCCCTCATCGTCATCTTCACCATCATCATCCTCACCAACATGTCATCTCCCTACTTCTTCCAGAATCTTGAGAAGCTTCTATTGAAGCTTCTCTAGGCCAAGTTCACCCACATCTCCTGGGTTTTTTGGACCATGCCTTGCAAGGCATGTTTCCTGCACAGGGAAGGAGGTCTCAGGCAATAGCAACTCCGAAACTCGTAAGGGTGCCAAGGAGGGGTTCGCTGAGTCGAAACGTACTACATCAATGGCTCCTAAGCAAAATGCAAGAGGAGCACACAGGGGAGCTTCCACCCAAAGTGCAAGAGTGGACAACGTCCCGATATTGAATGCCCAGGATTTGAATAATATTCCCACATGTAAAGGTTCCATAAAGCATGTTTTATTTCACATAGGAAACTTAAAATGCAATAATCGTTCGATTTACAAGGTTTAGTTGCATGACGAGTACTTGCATTTGCCTGCACTTCCAAGTTCAAAGGTAGTTGCATTTTTGAACATATGATGCATAAGTTAAAAGATGGAATTGTGTAAAGGCATCCTTGTTGCATCACGCAAAGGACAGGGCATATAACACATAACGCACTTATATAATAATTTCTTGGTTGTGACTCGTGTATAAGATAATCGTAGACGATCATTAAATGATGTCTGAATAGTTGCAATGTATGGAAAAGATTTATGAACTTTGCAAATTGCATGCGATGATAGTTACATTCTAGGTTGGGTTAAGTGATAAAGGAAGGATTAAATCAATGATGGATTCATGGCATCTGATCATGAAAGAATGATACACCCATGCATGGAGTTCTTTTATCAAAGTTTGAATTTGGGAAAGGATGCATCTTCATTAAAATACTAAAGCTTGAATTCAATGCATAAAACGTAGGGTTTATAAGAGTTAGCTCTGAATGTCAATCATTATGGTATAGGGCAAGGAAAAGAAAGATCACTGTAGATCCTATAGTTGCATAAAGGCGAAAAGGTCTATGGTCTTGAAATTGCATGGAAAGATACATCTCACTCATCTTGCAGTTACTTACATCTTTTAGGGAAAGTACTTGCAAATTTAGAAGAAAGTATTTGCATCTTTTAAGGGAAGATCATCTGTAATGGTTGGTTAGTTAGATCAACTAAGTAATTCGCATGTAATTGAGTAGCCTACATGGAAATCATAAAGGTATGATTAGTTAGCATACGACAAACACCTCAATGTGCTGGGTTAGGTTAAGTTATGTTAAAATTCTGCCTAGTATCGCACTTGGGATGCCGATTTAATATTTCTGATCTCAAAGGTCCTACCCACATTCTCGAAATGTTAGGATTATCTAATCGCCCGTTCAAGAATGATCTAGGGTTCTCACCCTAAGGATTAGATGACCAAATGCTAGACATCCACAAGGGATTTAGGGACCCTAGGGCCAAAACATTTATCAGCCTAGTAGGGTTAGGGTTTGGATTGGGTCAATAGGACTCCCAAGCCCTTATCTTGATCATCAAGAAATACTGTACGAAGAAATATATAATCCCACAAGTCAGATAATGACACCTATCTCGTGCTACAAGCTGCAACGTCATATGCTCTTGTGTCTAAATCACAAAATAGTACCGCTACACTTTAGACCAAGTTTGGTGAGTTCTAATTACAAGTCAAGTTTCCTAGGAATGGAGTAGTCGTCTTGTTACAACACTCTTCCTTGGAGATTAATTCGCCAAGCTAGGGTAGTTATGAATTGCCAAAAAAGCAATTGACCAACCAAGTTAGGACAACAAGGTTGTCCAGGATTTATTGACCATAATATAAGGAAACCTAAAGTAATGACAATTAAGGGTATAAACCCTAACCCAAGGAAAAAGGGTAAACAAGCAACTCAGCTTACGAAACCCTTGGGGTCTTGCCAAGTTGCGATTGATCCCGGATCGAATGCTGGAAGTATTCAGGGAGAAGGAATCACACCTTAGCTGTTGGTCGTACAAATGACCACTGGAATGCTCATGATTGTACACTTAGGTGCACTATTTGTACTTCTTTGCTCAATGAACTAATTCATGAAAAACAACTAATGCTTCAGGTTAAAAGCCTGGAGGAAGAGGCAGTATCAATTATCTCCGACTGTCTGCCTGACCCTATCCAAGGGGATTGTTAGCCGCGCCGAGTACATGGACCGAACCTGCTGCGAGAGGTCTCTCCATGGGTGCTACTTGGAACAAAAGGAGTCTTGGGTGCCAGTGGAGGCTCTGGCCGTAAATTCCTTGCCTCCAGATCTTGCACAAGAGGCCGACGTGACTCGAGATGGGATCTCGAGGCCCGTATACTAGTCAATGGGCAAAACTTGGTGGAATAGCAATCCCTAAGGATTGCTGGATAGTCTTCGGGTAGGTTATTTGATGTATTCCAAAGACTATGATAAATAAAGATTAAATGTTGAAAAAGAAACTTGCTTGACATTGTTTTTTTGTGTCAGTGCTTAAGTTACATGAAGGAACTAGTGATTAATTTGGTTAATTAAGGAAGCTATTTTTGCTTGTCAAACTAAATGTGGTAGGTAATTAGATAACTAAGCAGCACGAGGAAAGTGCAGTGGATGAGACTCTGGGTCTGTCCTACGGAAGGGTGGTCCCGGTTGGCCGGGAACTTTTCTCAAAGGAAATTGATAGCGAGGTAACAATGACCTAGAATCTATAGAGCTAGAGTCCCGATTATGCTGTTTTAGGGGAATGGAATGGGACCACGCCTTACGGGCAGAGAGGTCGAGCTTCGCATCCCTCTCATTTCCCATTCTCCTTGAACCAAGTGCAGTATAAATCCGCTTTGGCCCTGATGTTTCTATGCAAAGTGGTCCGTCTGGGGCTCGATGCTAGCTACCTCCTAGGAACTTGACCATTAGGAAAAACCCTGATTCAAGTCGATCCTAAGTGGGAATGGCTAGATGCTTTCGCTTCGTGGTAGACTCAGGAAGACCTTGATCGCAAACTCCGTGACATTCCTTGTCAGTGCCAGGCGACGTTGTCTTGACTCTCTTCTCGATGGGCTGCTAAGATGTGTCCTACCAGGGACAGGGGGCACGTTACAAGAAATAAGATGCATCCTCATGGATTGTGGGAACGTCCTTTTTGGACAAGATTTGTATCTTAGTTAGAATGCTAATATAGGGTTTTCTTTCAAGGAACCTATTTGAGCTATTTTCATGTCAGTTCTGTAAGTTACGTGAACGAACCCTGTTCCCTAAAAGGCTTACTTAAGGAAGTTGATTTTAAATGTCACACGCAAATGTGATAGGATCTAATTAGATAAGCAAAGAACACCTATTGAGGGAAGCGGGTGGGCAGAACCCTCGACGGGTCCGTCCTACACGAAAGAGTGGTCCCAGAAGACTGGGAGGCTTCTCACAAAGTTCTATGGTCTTATGATCTTTAAGTGATAGTAATTTAGAAACGGATTCATGCCATTTTCGGGGACCGAAATGGGACTATGCCCTACGGGCAGAGAGGTTGAGCGATGCATCCCTGTCATTTTCCATTCTCTTTGAACCAAGTGCAGCATGGGTCTGCTTCGGCTTGGGTATCTCTACATAAAGTAGGATTTCCAAGATCCAACGCTAGAATGCTATTAGGAGACCTTGGTAACTAGGAACCTAGATGTCAAGTTGACCCTAGTAGGTTTTGCGCAAACGTTCTATTCTGAAGGATGGATTTTAGGCCCCGGAACGTGCCTAAAAATAGGAGAAAAATGTGGAAATGCGGGGGAAAATGCTCAACCACGAAGGCGGCAGCTCGACCTAGGACGATTTTAAGCGTCAAGTGCTTGACGGGCGCCCGTACGACACTCCGAGAATTTTCATAATTTTTCCGTGCGCCTGTGCCAGTCAGTGAAGTTGCCGGTTAGTGCGGGATGTCGAGACGAGTTCATAGAAATTTTTAGACTGACGATCGGAGTCCGTACGCGGAAGATGGCCCGAAACCGGCCGGGGTGCCCAAAAGGGGGCTCAAATTGGAAATCCCAAGAGGTGTAAGGGAGGGGGGGTGACCTTTGGCACCCCCCCCTTCAAAAAAAACGTGATGTAGGGGGGGGGGGGGGGGGGGGGGGGGGGCGGCGGCTGTTTTTCAGCTGCTGAAAAAATCACCCCCCCCCCCATAATCGAGATGGTAGCCTCTATGTAAGGCCTATGAGAGATCATGCCAGGCTTCTGCCTCTATTCTACGCTTCGTATCGCCGGTCTCCGCTCCCGCAATGGTGGACTGTAGAGAGAGAGAGAGAAAATCAGTCTTTCTCTCTCCTCCTTCTCTCTCCTCTTAACCCCCGTTCGTGCATGGAAGAGTAGAATGGAAATGGATGGCCATATGGATGCCGATTCTTGACGAGACTGAAGGGCAATGCCAAATCATTGTAGATTGCTGATTCCAAGCAGAATTCATGGCTGGAAATCAATCGTGGGACGTGCCAAATTTAATGGGAAAACCCGCAAGACACGGTAATAATTGTTTTTACAAAGAAAATGGTCTTTTGATGCAAATTTGGTTGATAAAAATGTGTTCATATGGATTGAGTTTTGAGTATGTCGTGCTTTGAGTTGTTTTTTGGCTGTTCATCATTTAAAAATCAGAAAAACATGTGCGGGATAGCAGAAAATAGAAAACCGAGACACGAAAAACCATAAAAATGAAGGAAAATAGGGTTTTTTGGGCTAAAAGTGATGCAATAAATTAATCCACACCTACTAAAATTCTTTTTCTACTGAAATGAACTAAGGGCCACAGCCCATAAACTAAACTTAATTTTCAGCAATTAAAAAATGGGAGAAAATGGGAAAAATTGCAGGAAAATGGTGGAAAAACCCTAAAAAATAGGGGAAAATTATATTTTGGGCTTCGAAAAATTGGGAAAATTATGAGTAATGTCCGTGAATGTATAGTGAGGCTGAGGCATGAAGATTTGCTTCAGATCAGCCTTGCTTCCGTGTTTTAGTTTGGTTTTGTCCGCTTTTGATATGAAAAATAATGGAAAAAGCTGTAAAATGCCATGCAACGAAGCATACAATCGTTAGAAAGAAACCATGTAAGGGATGTTTTTTGCACTTGTGCACGATACTGTTTTGCTAAATGTTTGAGCACTAGGCATCCACCAAATGCATGGAGCATGAAAAAGAATTTAAAAGTATCAGTGATCAGCTCCTGGACATGCATTGCAATTGGTTTATGAGGACATGACCTACGTTGAGAGGCAGTGAGATACCCATGCTGTAGGATAGTCGTGGGATCCTAAAGGGGAAATCAAGTAGGGACAATGGTACATTCCTGGACACGCTTATTGGGTACCTTGAGCGACGTTTGTGCGAAATGTCTAAATGTTGAGCGACGCATCGAGGGGCCAATCCCCAAGGTGTAGGAGAGTCGCAGAGGGTTGACGGCATTCAGCCGTAGGAGGAACCCCATGTGTATGTGATTCGAGCCTTTTGGCTATGTGAAAGGGACTCCCTTTGAGGAGTAATATTGGGTTAGGATCAGTTGGACTACAACGTATTACAAACGCAATGTTTAGGAAGGCAGAGATTTTGATAGACGCTCCTGGCCGCGAGGCCGAGGGGTTTTCTTGTGCGTAGTAACGAGGTCCGGCTAGTGCATGAGCTAGTGCCGGCCCGTTTTTAGGTCCATCAGTGGTGCGTCTGTCGGGAGCCGCTTAAAAGTGGCGGTTCTCGAATCGTGGTTGTTTAGGGACCAACTAGCAGTTTATGCCAAAGGATACTGAGATTGATCCGTTATTTATTGATAAGCATCGTCTAGCAAAGATCCAAAAGCAAGAAAGAGACGAAAGAGCTAGGCGACGTGCTGAAATTTTTAGGAGATATTCCCCTAAGCATAGCAGTGCTGAACCCTTACGAGGGAGTGGATCTAGTGGTCTTAGTACCACAAGCAGTAAGTTAGGAGAAGGTGGAAGCTCTAGTGCTCCCCTTCCTTCGATAAGCCAGTCCACGTCAAGTACGGGAGGTGTAACCCCACCGTCCCCTATTCCTAGTGCAAATCCAATCCTCGTCATGGCGCAGCCTATTGTAATTCCAGCAGGAACGACGGATTTGCCGGCTCTAGGTTACCCGCTACCCATTTTTAATGGGCTACTTGAGGAAGATGCGGAACTCCACATTAGGGAGTTTCAAAAGCTGATGTTTAATTGTCGCATCCAAGAAGAAGGACATTTAATGATGTTCTTCAACATGACTCTCAAAGGAAGAGCCGCTATATGGTATCATGGTTTAGAAGCCGGAACCATATTGAATATTGATGCATTTTATGGAGCTTTTCGAAGGGAGTTTGCCCCTAAAAGGGGTGGGCAATATTGGTTGCGTGTACTCAACGTGACCCACCAAGATCCACACGAGGATATTCGTGCTTATGCGAAGAAGATAAAATAGGTTTTCCGTAAGTTGGACACCTCTATTCCTATCCCCGCAGCTGCCCAATTGCAATATTTCCTACATGGTTTGGACTTTAATATCCAATTGCAGTTGAGTAGTGTCCCCTTTGGGGATATAGATACTGCCATTACACGAGCACAAGAGGTGGAATCCCGACTACAAGCAGCCTATACCTCTCGAGGTAATTCGAACATGGGTTTAGTATTGGGAAATAATATGGCAATGGCCAATGGCAGTAGTGGCCAAGGGATAGCAATGGCTAACCCTAATGGGAGAGGGAACATGATGCAGAATGTCCCTTTATTACCAGCTCCCCCTAGCATGTCGATGCCTACGGGCAGTCAAATGGCTCCAAGTGGTGGAGGCCAGGCGGTCAATTCTAATACCATGCCTGTGGCTCAACAACCAGTGCCTAATCGAATTGTTAGGCCGATGGAACGACAGGGTAATGACCAAGGCTATGAGTCGAGTTCTTCCAATGTTCTTGGCGAGGTTAAGGATATGATGAAGCATTATACCGACATGATTACGGAGCAGTATCGGCAAATAGCCGTTGATGTCAACTTCCTTAAAAAACAACAAAATTTGATAGGAAGTAGATACCCGGATGAGGGTGCACCTTCGAGGTTTAGTTGCAAATGGTGTGGTGGGCAGCACTATCCAAGAAATTGCCCAAATGTTAAGTGCGACATTTGTGGAAAATCTGGCCATTTAGCAGCTACTTGCTAGAGTAAGATCAGTTCCCTCCAGCGAGGAAGTCGGCAACCAGGGCATGTTAATCATCGTGCCCAAGGAAATGATTCCCAACGAGAAGATGGGCCTAAACAAATACTTCAACGACCAAAGACTACAGTGGAGGAGCTACCAAGTGGTAGTGGGGTTAGTTTGATTGAGGCTGTACGTGTTAACGATGCTGAAACCTCTAATTTATGAGTTGTTCTTACAAGAGGTCAAAAGGGTAGAGAAGCTGACAAGGATAAGCCTGTCGACGGAAACCCTAAACAAGGCAACAAAGGAACGCAAGTTTTGGATCCTGCCATGGAAGGGGGACCTTTGAAGCCCGTAGAAAGTAAAGCCGATAAGGAACCACCAAAGAAGAAGGTGAAAGTTAAGAAAGAGGCAATAAAGCCAGTTCAGCGACCTAAAGAGCGGATGGTTTGGCGTGAAAAGCGAGCTCTATCAGACTATCATGAATTCGATTTGGCGAGCTCTCTTTGCGAAGTCAAGCCGGATGTGAACCTCTTACAGCTTATTAAGCTTTCCCTAGGAGTACGCAAGGAATTTAGAAAGATCTTACGTACTGGGTATATCGTAGAACCTTTGGGTATTGCGCGAGTTGGTAATGACTGGTTTGAGCATGATGAGAAGCATTGCCCAAGGGTTGCAGCCTATGTCGATGGGATATTAGTAGATTATGCCATTGTTGACACGGGATCATCTGTTAACATTATGAGTTCTGAACTGATGGAAAGGTTGGGCCTTGCGATCCAGAAAGATACCTCCACAATTCTCAGAATGGCAGATGATAGTTTGAGATAGCCAGAAGGCTGCATTACTAAGGTCCATATCACTATTGCAAATGTAGAATGCCTGTTGGACTTTAGGGTGATTCGTTTTGCAAGCCGTCCAAGTTACCAAGTATTACTTGGACGACCTTGGATCTTGCAAGCCGACTGCCAAGTAGATATACCTGTCGGTCGACTGATATTCGGCAGAGGTGCCCAGCGTGTGGTGGTTGATGCTTATCCTGAGTCCCCTAGAGTGAGAGAGCTCCTCTATCTTCTACAGAATTGGAGACATTAGAAGATTTATCTGCCAGTGGGACATCCTCGAGTGATGAGTCCAAAGAGGGATCCACCACAGAGGACATCTATCAGATCACTTTGAACGAGCCAATAGAGGGCCAAGATCGTATAAGAGATGCATATGTTATCGAGCTAGACCTTGGTACGCTTGATGATTCGCAGCCAATCAAATTAGGTTCTATGCTCAGTACAGCAGAAAGGGAGGACTATGTGGCCTTGATCCAGGAATTCCGTGATATCTTTGCCTGGAGTTATGATGAGTTGAGAGGCATTCCTCCTAGTCTTGCTGTTCATACAATTCCGTTGAAAGAGGGCAGTCGTCCTGTACGGCAGAAAGTAAGGCGTATGCCTTTCGAATTGAGGGATGGCCTGTTTGAAGAGTTACAGAAGCTTCGAAAAGCGGGTTTGATTTTTCCTGTGCAACACACGGAATGGTGTTCGCCAGTTGTGATTAGGAAAAAGAAGAATAATCAAATTCGTTTATGTGTAGACTTTAGAGAGCTGAATAAGCAGACAGTTAAGGACTACTACCCGTTGCCATTTATTGACCAGATTTTGGATCAATTAGCGGGTAGGGAGATATATTCGTTTATGGATTGCTTTGCAGGATATAACCAAATGGCAATTTCAGAAGAGGACAAGTTGAAAACAACTTTCATTACTGTATTTGGTACTTTTGCATACCATGTGATGGCCTTTGGTTTATGCAATGCGCCTGGTTTGTGGCAATGAACAGCAGATAAGACATTCGGTGACATATCCCTTGAAGAGTTGAAGGTGTTTATTGATGACTTAGGGGCTGCCACCTTGAGAGAAAGGTAGTTGATCATTCTAAGAAAATGCTTTGAGCGCTCTAGACAATTTTGCATCGCCCTAAACCCATGGAAGTATGTTTTTGGAGTACCTTATGGGCTATTGCTAGGTCATGTGGTCAGTTCGGTAGGAATTGCGACAGACCCCGAGAAGGTCAAAGTTATAGTTGCCATGGGTCCACCACGCACTCCGAAGAAAGTTCATAGCTTTCTGTCTTCGGTTGGTTACTACCGTAGATTCATCAACGCCTTAGCAGAAAGAGCGTTGCCGCTTACAAATTTATTGTCCTTTAGCTGTTCGTTTGTATGGGGTGACCCTTGTAAGGTAGCATTCGAGGATGTGAAACAAGAGCTAGCAAGAGCACCCGTTTTAAAAGCACCTAAAAGAGGTGAGGTGTTTTATATATTTTCAGCAGCCACCATGTATAGTATCAGCTGCTATTTAGCCCAAATTTGGGAAGAGAAGTGGTACCACCCGATTGCTTTTGCTAGACGGAAGCTAGGGGTATCTGAAAGCAATTATACTTACATGGAGAAATTGTGTCTAGCGATGGTCTTTGGGACCAAGAAATTCAGGCATTACATTCTCTATGAGAAAGTCGTGCTTTATACGAAGGCGGAGGGACTTCGACTATTGATGAATAAGTTACAGCCGCCTGATCGTTTAGCGAAGTGGTTAATCACTTTGCAGGAATTTGATTATGAAATCAAGAGTAAGCCACCAAGGTTGCAAGGCATCGTGGAATGTCTTGTGGACTTTGGGGAGCCGAAAGAATCTGTGGCTGAAGGTAGTGACATGGAGTTGTTATTTAAAATAGATACGGCATCTATTCCCTCCTGGTATGCTGCAATAACGCATTATTTATCAACAGGAGAGGCGGGATCCGAATTATCTAAAGCTGAGAGAAGGAAAATTAAGCAGCAAGCGTTAAAGTTTGCCTTGATGGCAGGTACATTATATCGGCAAGGGGTTGATGATATCTATCTCCGGCGTGTGATGCCTGACGAGGTGCCATTCATTTTGGAAGAGTGCCATGATTCTGCTTGCGGTGACCATTTTGCTGGACGGCTCATAGCACAAAAGGCTTTAAGAGCAGGTTATTGGTGGCCTGCCATCTTCCAGGATGCGTTTGTGTACGTTAAGCGATGCGATATTTGTTGAGATATCGAGCTCCACTCGTGATATGCCAGGGTGACCGTTGTGCATTTATGTCACCGACGTGTTAGTTGCAGATGCGGTTGGTACACCACCCATGAATAATAGCTAGATGACAGCTATCCTTATCTACTCTAGTTCGTGGCTTAATTAGTATGCCACCTTAGTTATTTGAGTTTGGTTTTGAGACCCATATATAGGGTTCTTCTATTTCTTTGTAAGAGACTTCTTTTAGGCTTACACAAAAACTAAGAAGAGGAAAAATTGTTTTCAGCCTCCACCCTTGTGTGTATTCCCCCATTGTGCAAGCAAGAAAGCTACAAGTGAGACTCCTTCCTTCTCTCCCACAATCTTGACATGGTATCAGAGCCTTGTTTGTGGTAAGGAGCTCAAGAAAGCAAGCCAAGATCGTGGCGTTCTGGTAAGAGGAGCAGTGTTGCTTTCATTTTCTGTTTTGGGAGCAGATATCTGCAGGTAGCACAGCTGGAAAGTGCAGGAGTGCATTGTCTCAGGTTGAGACGCCCTTCACGGTGAAGCAAAAGGGCAGTATATGCTGCGGGACAGGGCTTTAGCCCTTGGCGACCTTGTTTTTTTTATTTGAGGCCGTTTCGGGGTCTATTTTGGAGGCAGAAGTTTTCTGCACGCACTCAGGAAAAGGCCCAGTTTTATGCTGTGCAGCCACTGTTCTACAGGTTGGTGAAAAGTTACTGTAGAAATTGCATCGTATGCTTGTGCGCAGAGACATTGGGAGTTACAGAATCATCCCTGTTGCCTGTTGATGCAAAATCATCACTAGGAAGTGACTGTGTGGTCAAATACCACCTTCGTCAGTTTTGCAAATTTGCCCTTGTGAGGCTGAAGCTGTGTTCTCTGCAGTGACATAATTTTTTGCAGGATTTTGTAATGGCATCTGATTCTCTTTCACAGATTGTAACTGAAAAGCTTGACAAGAACAACTTCCAAGCATGGAAGTTTAGAATGACGAATTTCCTTATGCGAAAAGGATATTGGGAATTTGTTGCAGGAAATGAAGAAGAACCAGTTCTTCCTGATGTTCCCAATCAACAGCAAATGCAGGCATTTAAAGCATGGCATGAGAGAGCCAGGAAAGTTATGTACTGGCTGTCTATCACTATTTCAGACTCTATGATTGTGCATATTCAGGATGCAAGTACGCCAAAGGAGGCATGGGATACTCTATCAAAGATGTATAGCACAAATACACAAGCCAGGAAAATGCAGCTCAAGCAAGAGTTGCACAATGTGCAAAGAGAAAATATGAGCATCAATGACTACCACATGAAGGTGAAGAAGATTACAGATGCACTTGCTTCCATTGGGTCGCCAGTGGAAGATGATGATTTAGTTTCTGTGACCTTGAATGGTCTAGGAAAGGATTATGCACAGTTTCGAACATCCATTTCAGTTCGTGAAAGATTTTTTTATTTTGAGGAGTTGATTGTTCTTCTAATTTCTGAGGAGCAGAGAAATGGTGGTGCATCTTCTTCAGGAGGAACTTCAAAAGAAACTGTCTTCTACTCAAATGCTGGAAGAGGTAGAGGCAGAGGTAGAGGAGGCCGATTTGGAGGCCGTGGTAGAAAGTAGAATATGCAGCAAACTCAAGAAAACCAGTCCTATGGAGGAGGACGTGGTAACTCTAGAGGCAGGGGGAGCCAAAGAGGTCGTGGTGGATGGCAAAGAGGCCAAAATGCAAACAGTAATGTTGAATGCTACTACTGTGGTAAAATGGGTCATTTGGCTAAAGACTGCTATAAAAAGCAGAATGACATCATGAATGGAAAACTGCAACAAGGAAATTATGCATCTTCCAGTAGACAGGGTGATGACAGAAATGAGCATTTGTTCATGGTGCAGCACATGAACAATTCTGTGACAAGTGCAGAAGAAAGCAATGATGTGTGGTATGTTGACTCAGGTGCATCAAACCACATGACAAGTCATGCAGAATGGATGGAGGATGCAAGGAAAATGGAAAAACCAGGATTTGTGGAGACTGGTGATGATACTGCACATCCTATTGTGCAGATTGGAAAAATTCCTTTGTCTATGCAGGATGGGAAAAAGAAATACCTGTCCGATGTATTTCATGTTCCGAATATCACCAAGAATCTGGTTTCTGTTGGTCAAATGGTTGAGCAGGGCTTGCAGGTCAGATTTAATCCTCATGGATGCTTTGTTGAGGATATGAAAAATAAAGGTCACTTGATAGCAAAAGGAAAGAAGAAGGGCAGAATGTTTACGTTGGATGCAAACATGTCTGAATTAAGTGCAGCAATGTTTGCACATGGGACCGGTGTAGTTGCAGATATTGATATCTGGCATAAACGCATTGGTCATGTTAATGTACAACGACTTAAATCAATGCATGCCCAAAATATTGTTGCAGGATTGCCTAAATTCAAGGTTGCAGAAATGCATAAGGTATGTGAAGCATGTCACTTTGGAAAATAGGCAAGGAAACCATTTCCTAGACATGTTCAAGAGAGTAAGAAGCCATTGGAATTAATCCACTCTGATGTGTGGACTACTAAAGCTGCATCTCTTAGAGGCTGTCATTATTTTGTCACTTTTATTGATGACTATAGCAGAAAAGTTTGGGTGTATTTTATGAAAAAGAAAAGTGAAGTTTTTGGGCATTTCAAAACTCTTAAAGCTATGGTTGAAAAAGAAACAGGCCTGCAAATAAAATGCCTAAGGTCAGATGGAGGGGGAGAGTACCTCTCAAATGAGTTTGCAAGGTTCTTGCAGGAGCATGGCATAAAGCAGCAATATTCATGCAGTCATACCCCACAGCAAAATGGAATTGCAGAAAGAAAAAACAAACATATTGGAGAGGTGTCTCGTGCCATGCTCAATGAAAAAGACCTGCCAGATTTTTATTGGGCTGAAGGAGTTGCTACAGCAGTCTACATAATGAACAGGACTCCCACTGCAGCAATACATGGAATGACTCCAGAGGAGAGGTATACTGGTAGGAAACCAGATATTTCTCATTTGAAAATTTTTGGTTGCATTGCCTATGTACATGTGCCAGATGAGTTGAGATCCAAGCTGGATCCAAAAGCTGAGAAGTGCATCTTTATTGGTTACTCTCTGCAGCAAAAAGGGTATAGATGCTATAACCCTTCTACTCGTAAGTTTACACTGAGCAGAGATGTTGTTTTTGATGAGATGAGTAGCTGGTATAAACCAGTAAATGTGACTGATGATGTAGATGCACAAAATGGTAATGCTGCACAGAATTCACAGCAGCAGTCACAAAATATTAGTGGACCTAGAGCGTCCTCTAGCAGTGGTTCACATTCTTCGCCATGGACAGGCAGATTGAGATCAGGAGAATCTTCTCAAAGTAATGCAGATAGTGGTATGCAGGTATCACGAAAAGGAAAAGAGAAGGTTGATCAGCCCATGTTTGATGTGAATGCAGGTCACTCTTATGTGGATGGTGAATCTAGTGGCTCAGAACAGAGCATTGATGCTGAGTTGGGTATTCCTTCTATTGTTACACCTGGAGTAAGGAAGACCAGGGATGCTTTGAGAGCACCTGGGAGTGAACCCACTTTGCGCAGGTCTACCAGAGTTAGGTATCCTGTGGATAGGCTGAAATATGATGGATTTACAACCATTCACTATGCATATATGGTCAAGGTGATACAGGAACCAGAATCCACTTCTTTTGAGCAAGCCATGGGAAAAGAAAAATGAGAGAAAGCCATGGATGAAGAAATGGATGCCTTGGAAGCGAATGCGACATGGGAATTGGTACCTTTGCCTAAAGGTAAGAATGCAATTGGCTGTAAGTGGGTTTATAAGGTGAAGCACAATACAGATGGTTCTGTGAACAGATACAAGGCAAGATTAGTAGTCAAGGGGTATGCACAAACATATGGCATTGACTATGAAGAAACATTTAGTCCAGTTGCAAGGATGGCAACCGTAAGAGCAGTCATTGCTATGGCTGCATCAAAGGGATGGTCTTTACATCAGATGGATGTAAAGAATGCCTTCTTGCATGGTGATTTGCAAGAAGAGGTCTATATGGAGCAGCCACCAGGTTATGTGCATGCTGTTCATCCTGAGTTTGTTTGCAGGTTGAAGAAAGCCTTGTATGGCTTGAAGCAAGCACCTAGAGCATGGTCTGACAAGATAGGACAGTATCTTGTCACTATTGGCTTTCAGATTTCCAAGGCAGATTTCTCACTTTATGTGAGAAAAACAGAGAAAGGTATTATGCTACTTGTCATTTATGTTGATGATTTGATTGTGACAGGTGACAGTGATGAAGATATTCTTCATGTGAAAATGCTATTGAAGTAGAAGTTTGAAATGAAGGATTTGGGAGAGCTGCGTTATTTCTTGGGCATTGAGGTGATTAGATCACCAAGTGGGATACAACTCTTGCAGAGGCAGTATGGATTGGACATGCTGTCCAAATATGGGATGACAGGCTGTAAGCCTATTTCAGTTCCTTTGGAGCAGAATGTGAAGCTAAGCGCAGATGCAGGTGAGCTTCTGGAAGACCCTACTATGTACAGACGCATAGTAGGAAGCTTGATTTATATGACTTTACCAGGCCAGATTTGAGCTATGCTGTTGGATTGGTAAGTCAGTTTATGCAGGCTCCAAGGAAACCGCAATTGGATGCGGCTAGACGCATACTCAGGTATGTGAAGTCCACATTGCAGTATGGACTATTTTATGAGACTGGGGTACAGATACAGTTGCATGGATACACTGATGTTGATTGGGCTGGTAGTATTTCTGATAGACGATCTACCAGTGGATATGTGTTCTCTTTTGGGAGTGCTGCAGTCACTTGGAGCAGCAAGAAACAGCCTACAGTTGCCTTGTCGAGCACAGAGGCCGAGTACAGGGGTGCAGCAATGGATGCATGTGAGGTAGCTTGGTTGCATAAGCTACTTTATGATATGCATCAGTCTACAGATGGACCAGTTGTCATTTATTGTGACAACATGAGTAGTATACACTTGGCAAATAACCCAGTCTATCATGCTAGAACAAAGCACATTGAGGTGCATTATCACTATGTGCGGGAGAGGGTTTTACTAGGTCTTATTGATCTAGTTTATGTCAGCACAGAGGATCAGGTAGCTGACATATTTACGAAGGCATTGGGCGCAGAGAAGCTACGCAAGTTCAGAGACCTGCTTGGTGTGCAGGAATTGGGATTGAGCTCGAGGGGGAGTGTTGAGATATCGAGCTCCACTCGTGATATGCCAGGGTGACCGTTGTGCATTTATGTCAACGACGTGTTAGTTGCAGATGCGGTTGGTACACCGCCCATGAATAATAGCTAGATGACAGCTATCCTTATCTACTCTAGTTCGTGGCTTAGTTAGTATGCCACCTTAGTTATTTGAGTTTGGTTTTGAGACCCATATATAGGGTTCTTCTATTTCTTTGTAAGAGACTTCTTTTAGGCTTACACAAAAACTAAGAAGAGGAAAAACTGTTTTTAGCCTCCACCCTTGTGTGTATTCCCCCATTGTGCAAGCAAGAAAGCTACAAGTGAGACTCCTTCCTTCTCTCCCACAATCTTGACAATATTTGCCAACGGCATGATAGTCGAGAAAATAGGAAACGACCACTCACCCCTATTATGGCGATACTTCCATTTGAGAAGTGGGGAATAGACTTTGTGGGTCCTATTACTCCGTCGTCGACTACGCAAAAGAGGTACATCATTGTCGCAACTGGCTACTTCACAAAGTGGTCAGAAGCACGTGCAACAAGGAAAGATGATGCTAAAGAAACTGCTAGTTTCCTTTTAGAGCAGATAATATGCCGGTTTGGTCCGCCGAAAGAATTAGTGTCGGACCGCGGAACCCATTTCCTGAATAAGGTGATCAAAGGTTTGACAGAGATGTGGCAAATCAAGCATAACAAGACAACCCCATATAATCCACAAGCCAATGGGCAAGTTGAAAGCACCAACAAGCAGCTTGTGGGCATCCTGTCCAAAATTGTGTCGGAAAAGAAACGGGATTGGGATAAAAAGTTATACGTGGCAGTGTGGGCTTATAATACGACCTTCAAACGAGCCACTGGCCATACCCCGTTCAAGTTAGTATATGGGGAGGAGTGTGCCTTGCCTTTAGAGATTGAGCTGCCAACTATTCGGTTTGCCATCAATCATTCTTTGAGCGATAAAGATGCACTTTTTGAGCGCTTGACGACACTGGCACATTTAGATGAGCTTAAGTTGCAGAGCTTATTGCACCAAGAAGTGGCGAAGCGCCGAATGAAGCAGCTACATGACCTCAAAGCCAAAAAATACACCTTCATGTTCTGTATTATGACGCACGACGAGAATTATTTCCAGGCAAGCTAGAACCCAAATGGGATGGGCCCTATAGGATCATTAGAATAGGAAAGAATAAATCTACAGTGTTGTTAGCTGACCTTGAGGGGATAGAATTTAAAAATAAGATTAATCTTAATAAGATTAAACCTTATTATTTCTAACTGCACTAATGCTATGACTGCCTTGCAGGTCTAGGCGAGATCGATCAAACATCTGCAAGGAAATCGTGATAGAGGTTGATGGGTCGTCTGATCCCTTATTTAGAACACCCATATTTAGAGCAGAGGTATCATCAGGGAAAGCTCATTTGGTGGAGCAAAGGATACAAGGTGATTGAGCAAGAAGGCGGGACATTTATTTGGGAGATCAAGGTCTTCTGCCATCACTGCCTACAAATTTTGACGAGTATCCCTGTTGAATTCAATGACGATGGAGGGATGGAACCTACAGTCCACCCGTTGAATATGCTGAATTTCGATTACCATAATTACGAGTAGAGTTCAGGATGGCAGGATATGTAAACCCTTTATGGACGTACACTTTGTACTTTGATGGGGCGTCCAGGGGTCCATGCAAAAAAGGAAGTGTAGGAGTTGTCATCCGAGACCCCTGACGACGCATTGTCATGAAGTTAGCTACTTATCTTGGGGCGAATTTTACCAATAATATGGCCGAATACAAAGCCCTGATAATGGGTTTGAATATTGCAAAGAAGGGTGGTATCCGTCAGTTATTGGTGAAAGGGGACTCTCAGTTGGTTTTAAATCAACTCAATGGGACGTACATGGTACGGAACCCCATCCTTTGTATGTACCATCATACTGCCATAGCCCTGCTAGACGAATTCGATCGAGTGTCTTTTCAGCTGATTCCACGGAATTGGAATCGGTTTGCCGATTCTTTGGCTAATTTTGCGTATGAAGAAGACCTCTTCTTCAATTGTGGCCCTTGTCCCAATATATCTATTGATGCTGAGACAGGACCTGGTCGGTTGTGGGGTATGCTTTCTGAACATGCCCTCTTTGGCAGACGATGGTTAATTTGGGTGATGCAGAGGGTAAGCGAGACTCATCTGCCTTTATTATCTTGGACCCATAGACTGATTCGACGACATGTGATGCGCACACCTCTTGCGATATACGCAGGAGGGATAGGTCATAATTTAATGCATCTAGTTTAGGGCTACGAGCCTTTGTTCCCCTGGGACTAGTATGCTTTGATGTCTATCATGGTTGTTTCCAGGAGGATGTTATGCAAAGTCATGTCTGATTTCATTAGGCCAAGAGGGTCATTTCCCTGTCTAGTGCAGGTACGTTTAATTGGGTTTTTGTTTTAGTGTTGTGCTGGACAGATTTCGTGGTTCATGGACTTTGGTGGAGCCTGGCGGAGCCTTTGCTGCGCTGGAAGCTTCTTGTGGCCAATCCAGGTGATATTTCTCCTTTACGAGTACCTTTCTTTCCTATTATATGTGTATTTGTACTTGTCGAGGGGACACATTTTTGTTAGGGATCGGCAACCAAGGCATGAAGTCCCAAGTTTAGGCTAAGTATGTTTGAGGGAGGTTGGAGTAGTCATTGCCTCCTGTAACGACATTGTCCGACATCGAAAGACCTGTTTTAGAAGGACGCCCTAGTGGCCCTGTTCTGCTAACCTGCTAGGCAGCCGTTCTAGGAGTTCTTGTTAGTAGTGAGGCAGTTAGAGAAGCCTGCCAGAAGATAATACTAATGATGCCAAGAAATCGGGCACATCCTAAAAGATGAATATAAATACGAAGGTGTGTAAAAAGGGGTTCTAACCCCTATCAAAGCAAAGGAAAGGAATGAAAATATATAAGCAGTTGATCATTGCCTTGCGAGGACCTGGTAGGTTCCTGGGGACGAGTCAGACTCGGGGCCGATACCTTGTCTTCCTAGGGGTGGCTTCTTGCTGAAAACCAAATGAAATACCAAAACAAGGAAGGTTGGAGCGAAAATAAAAGTGAGCGTTAGAAAAGGATTAAGTGTCGCCTTGCGAGGGCTTGGTAGGTTCTTGGGTGCCGAGACAGGTCCTGAGGCCGATGCCCTGTTCTCCTTGGGTCACTACGCTCAGCTCCCTCCTTTTTACATGCCCAAGTGTGTTCGTCCAATATAAACTCTAAAAGAAGAGATGTACTGGAAGAAAATACTCTTTGATCAGGCTATAGGAGTCCTCGCCTTGTAGGAGCTCCTGGTTGTATTGTCTTTAGTTGGTAAGTAGTTCAGATTACCACTTAGGGCAACCTCTTTGATAGTTCTTTTTAGTTTGGCTGTGTTGGAGCAGTTGGTTAGTGACTCACGTCGGATCTTCTATTAGATGATGCTCGGCCTATTCCTTGTGGATGTCATGCCTTGGTTTTGTCAGGGGTAGGGTGAGCATTGTGCTGTGTTTTATTGCATATTTGTTTTGTAGCAGTTTGATGCTCCTTTGGTTGTTTATGTGCAGATATGTTCGTGGGTTCGACGGACTGAGTCGTCCTATCCCGTGGTCGCCAATGAAGGATGGATTTTAGGCCCCGGAATGTGCCTAAAAATAGGAGAAAAATGTGGAAATGTGGGGGAAAATGCTCAACCACGAAGGCGGCAGCTCGACCTAGGACGATTTTAAGCGTCAAGTGCTTGACGAGCGCCCGTACGACACTCTGAGAATTTTCATAATTTTTCCGTGTGCCTGTGCCAGTCAGTGGAGCTGCCGGTCAGTGCGGGATGTCGAGACGAGTTCATAGAAATTTTCAGACTGACGATCATAGTCCGTACGCGGAAGATGGCCCGAATCCGGCCGGGGTGCCCAAAAGGGGGCCCAAATTGGAAATCCCAAGAGGTGTAAGGGAGGGGGGGTGACCTTTGGCACCCCCCCTTCAAAAAAAACGTGATGTAGGGGGGGGCGGCAGCTGTTTTTCAGCCGCCGAAAAAATCGCGCCCCCCCCCCCCCCCCTCCCCATAATCGAGATGGCAGCCTCTATGTAAGGCCTATGAGAGATCATGCCAAGCTTTTGCCTCTATTCTACGCTTCGTATCGCCGGTCTCCGCTCCCGCAATGGTGGACTGTAGAGAGAGAGAGAGAAAATCAGTCTTTCTCTCTCCTCCTTCTCTCTCCTCTTAACCCCCGTTCGTGCGTGGAAGAGTAGAATGGAAATGGATGGCCGGATGGATGCCGATTCTTGACGATCTTAAGGGCAATGCCAAATCATTGTAGATTTCTGATTCCAAGCAGAATTAATGGCTAGAAATCAATCGTGGGACGTGCCAAATTTAATGGAAAAACCCGCAAGACACGGTAATAATTGTTTTTACAAAGAAAATGGTCTTTTGATGCAAATTTGGTTGATAAAAATGTGTTCATATGGATTGAGTTTTGAGTATGTCGTGCTTTGAGTTGTTTTCTGGCTGTTCATCATTTAAAAATCAGAAAAACATGTGCGGGATAGCAGAAAATAGAAAACCGAGACACGAAAAACCATAAAAATGAAGGAAAATAGGGTTTTTTGGGCTAAAAATGATGCAATAAATTAATCCACACCTACTAAAATTCTTTTTCTGTTGAAATGAACTAAGGGCCACAGCCCATAAACTGAACTTAATTTTTAGAAATTAAAAAATGGGAGAAAATGGGAAAATTTGCAAGAAAATGGTGGAAAAACCCTAAAAAATAGGGGAAATTTATATTTTGGGCTTCGAGAAATTGGGAAAATTATGAGTAATGTCTGTGAATGTATAGTGAGGCTGAAGCATGAAGATTTGCTTCAGATCATCCTTGCTTCCGTGTTTTAGTTCGGTTTTGTCCGCTTTTGATATGAAAAATAATGGAAAAAGCTGTAAAATGCCATGCAACGAAGCATACAATCGTTAGAAAGAAACCATGTAAGGGATGTTTTTTGCACTTGTGCACGATACTGTTTTGCTAAATGTTTGAGCACTAGGCATCCACCAAATGCATGGAGCATGAAAAAGAATTTAAAAGTATCAGTGATCAGCTCCTGGACATGCATTGCAATTGGTTTATGAGGACATGACCTACGTTGAGAGGCAGTGAGATACCCATGCTGTAGGATAGTCGTGGGATCCTAAAGGGGAAATCAAGTAGGGACAATGGTACATTCCTGGACACGCTTATTGGGTACCTTGAGCGACGTTTGTGCGAAATGTCTAAATGTTGAGCGACGCATCGAGGGGCCAATCCCCAAGGTGTAGGAGAGTCGCAGAGGGTTGACGGCGTTCAGCCGTAGGAGGAACCCCATGTGTATGTGATTCGAGCCTTTTGGCTATGTGAAAGGGACTCCCTTTGAGGAGTAATATTGGGTTAGGATCAGTTGGACTACAACGTATTACAAACGCAATGTTTAGGAAGGCAGAGATTTTGATAGACGCTCCTGGCCGCGCGACCGAGGGGTTGTCTTGTGCGTAGTGACGAGGTCCGGCTAGTGCATGAGCTAGTGCCGGCCTATTTTTAGGTCCATCATATTGCGAGGTGGGACTCGGGAAATCTGAGGTGACAAACCTTGGAACATTTTATGGGAGTGCCGAGGAGAAATGCTTAGATTCGTTTCTCGATGGACTGCTTAAAATGTGCTTGGACAACCGTTAGGAAACGGGCACATTACAGTTGATATCTGAGCAAACCAACGAATAAAACAACCAAGATAGGAATAAAAAGAGAAGAGTGATGTGATGTTTTCACTAGAAAATATATTTTTTCTATTACTCATTTGTGGATTGTTGCCATTTGCACACTTATGAGGCATGGAGCAGGTTCCTTGTATTTCACATCATGTTCAAGATGACTATGACGTCTTCAAGTTATCGGAGATGATCTGACATGATGGGGATCCTGGATCGTCTCTACAACCCTTCACTGTTGTATCTGGAAAGGCATTGGACTTGGAGCGTAGGATACTGCTACATAGATACCAATCGACTCACCTACCTTCAAAACAATCTGAAGAGGCTAAAATGGCTAGAAGACTTGAAGATTATCAAGTTATTCATCTTCCATGAGGCTCGTGTAAATTTGATCCTACACATTATGCCGACAAGTAGTACAAAATCGTTATATCTATGATGAGGTGGTCAAAGTCTTACCAGCAGATAGAATTAAAGTAATGGGGCAAAATGAATGTCATGATTATCAAAAATGGGGACTTCTTGAACTTCCCATGACTTATCACTTCCTAAGAATCCATTCCCCCAATCCATATTACTATTCTATCCCTGTAGCTGAATCCAATAGGGAATTATTAACCTAGCAGTGATGTATCTATTGGAAAAAAAATCATCCTAGTGAATCTCTATCTATTCCCGAATAATTGTACTTGAGGTTTACGCTTCTTTATGGATAAATAAGAATTTTATGTTCATTTGATTTGTTGCATAGTATTGATTAAAAACAAACTGTGCATTGATACAAGTTGTGAAGAGATGTGTAAATGTAATCTTAACGTGAAAGTTTTTAACTGAAAAACAGATACAAACCCAAGCACAGAATCAGAATCTTGTGTCCGCATGAAGCCCAACAGAGGAACAAGAGAATAATTTTCTTCTCAAACAAATTAAACCACTAGAATTTGACGAAAAAGGAAAATTTGTTGAAGCTGATGCCGAAGTATGGATTGAATCCTTGGAAGACTACTTCAATGCAGCAGGAACAACACATGTAAACCAGACTATGATTGCCAAGCTCAAGCTTACCAACAAAGCTGGCCTCTAGTGGAAGCAATGGTGTAAAGACCCAGCAGTCTCACTGAAAGCACAATAACTTGGGATAAGCTAAAGGAAGCAATGCAGAAGAGGTACATGCCATCGGCATACAGAACTCAAAAGATGAATGAGTTGTTCAAGTTGAAACAGTTGGGCATGTCACTGGAGGCGTACTCCTTGAGATTTTCTCCTTGTTGAAATATGCCCTGACCACGAGCATTCCCCAACAAGTCTCAAAGTTTTGTGATGGGTTGAACCCACCAATGAACACTTGGTTGGAATCAATGTGTCCTTCGGATTTGCAAGATGCATTGATAAGACTAGGACCTATTGCCCAAGAAACCCAACCAAAGCCCAGGAATAATAGACCTTGGTCTCACAAAGACCAGAATCCAGGAATGTTGAAAGCTCAATTCAAAAGGGCACAAGGACAGAGTCAAGGCCAACGAAAGAAGCCCAGGGAAAATGCAATCAGTGACTTTGTCCACACTCAAAGAAGTGATCAAAGCCTGCAATGTTTTCACTGTAATGAACCTAGGCACTTCAAAATGGAATGTCCCAAACTTGGAAGAGAGCATCACCAAGGAAAATTCAGTGGCCAAGCCAGAGCTACCTGTGGCTGCGGTTGAGCAGCAATGGGAAGGGAAAAAACTTCCAATATCTCCACTAAGGAAATCAGCGAAGAAGAAGACCCATCCATAAAAGCTAAGATTGAGAGTGCATCCATTCATGCCTCTCTCCATAAAAAGGGCCCAAACTGCCAATTTTCGATGATCCAAACACCATCAGATTATCAAGGTAAGAAATTCAAAACTTTGATTAACTATGGCAGCACTCATTCTTTCATTTCACCAACTTGTGTGAGAAGGTTAGGGATAGCCACTATAGCTGCACCTACTTTGCTTATCGAACTATCAAATGGGTGAGAAATAACTTGCATTAGACAAAATGCTAAGGTGGAATTCCTACTCAAAAACAAGCTCACATCTGTTAAGTTGAGAGTAATGAATCTAGGAGTCCATGAGTGCCTACTCGGGATGGATTGGCTAATCCCCAACAACGCTCTCATCCACTGTGGAAAAGGACAAGTCTCCTTTTGGAATCCTAAGGGTGAGCTAGTTACTACACAAGAAGAAGCAAGTAAACCAAAGATCCAGCTAGCTATAGCAACGTGAATAGCTCAAGGAATAAGAAAAGGATTGCCTGTCTATCTAATCAAGCTAAACAAACTGGAACAGGTGGAGGACTCTATTGAAGAACCATCATGGCTAAAAGAGTATGTGGATGTGTTCCCAGAAGAATTGACTAAATTACCACCACCTAGGAAAGTGGATCATGAGATTAAGCTAATACAAGGAGATGCACCAGTCGTCGCAAAAAGTCCCTACAAGATATCCATTCCTAAAGAAATTGAGTTAAAGAAACAACTTAAATAGCTATTAGATGAAGGGTACGTACACCCCAACAGTTCTCCTTAGGGGGCTCCAGTCTTGTTCCAAAAGAAGAAGGATGGTACACTTTGCCTTTGCATCGATTATAGAGGCCTGAACCAAGTAACCATAAAAAATAAATACCCTATTCCAAGGATAGACGAGTTACTCGATCGATTGCAAGGAGCAAAAATTTTCTCCAAGATTGATTTGAGTTCAGTATACTACTAGATCCGCATCAAGAAAATGATATTCCTAAGATGGCATTCAACACCAGATATGGTCATTTTGAATTCACAGTGATGTCCTTTGGATTCACTAATGCCCCTGCCACCTTTAATAGGATAATGCATGATATTTTTAGACCATATCTCAATGAATTTGTACTTGTCTTCTTTGATGACACCTTGGTTTATTCCAAGGAAGAGGAGGATCATGAATCCCAAGTTCACATTGTCCTTGAGACCATGAGGACTCATAAGCTCTATGCTAAGAAGAAAAAGTGTGCCTTCCTCAAGAGGCAGATTGAATACCTTGGATTTATTGTGTCAAATGGAAGAATCTCTATAGATCCTACAAAGGTTAAGGATGTCCAAGAGTGGCCTCCACCAACTACTGTTAAAGAAGTGCATAGCTTTCTTGGATTAACAGGTTGGTATAGGAATGCCCCACTGAACAATCAAGTTTTGATCAACTCAAGCATAACTTAGTGACAACACCATTTCTAAAACTCCCTGACTTGAGCAAGGAATTCAAAGTTTTATGGATGCTAGCTCACTTGCACTAGACTGTGTACTAATGCAAGAAAGCCATCCTATAGCGTATTCTTCGAGAAACCTAAAAATCCATGAAAGAAATTATGATACCCATGATCTGGAGTTACTAGCAATTATTCATACTCTCAAAATTTGGCGACACTATTTGCTTCGTAACAAGTTCTCTTTGGTCACGGACCATAAGAGACTTAAATGGATCTTCACCTAGAGTTGGCCTAAATATGAGGAAACGTCATTGGATTGAGGTTCTACAAGAACATGACTTTAAGATCAAGTATCGGCCTGGAAAAGAGAATGTAATCTCTGATGCCTTAAGTCGCATAGCATTCCTCAACTCTCTTATTATGGAGGAACCCTCGATGGGCAGGATTATTGGCAACCATGCTATCAATGCCTAGCAACCCTATCCTCGAATTAGCCGAGGAAGTTAGCCATGACCAAAAATATCTGAAAAAGATGATGGAGATTTTAGAAAATGACCAAAACCCCAAACTTAAGGTCAAGTATCAAGGATTTTTAGTCAATGAGGGACTTGTCTATTTTAGGACAAGGTTATGCATGCCCTCAAGCAAGAAAATCAAATAGAGAATACTCTGGGAAGCACATGACTCCCCCTTTTCAGGCCATCCTGGATATCTCAAGACCCTCAACACGGTTAGAAAGAGCTACCACTGGGAAAGGCTTAAGGGAGACATGCTCAAATATGTCACAGAATGTTTATCTTGCCAACGCATTAAGGCAGAGAATGTCAAGATGCCTGGGAAGCTACAACCTCTTGACATTCCCCAGATAAAGTGGGAATTTATCAGCATGGACTTTGTTGTTGGATTACCTTTAGTCCAAGGAGGATACAACTCAAATATGGTTATAGTAAACATGCTCACCAAGGTGTCACACCTCATTCCAATCAAGACAAACTATAAAGCTTTAGATATTGCCAAATTGTTCATCAAGGAGATATTCAGACTCCATGGGTTTCCTAGAAGGATCGTTAGTGACCGCGATTCCCTCTTCACATCTCATTTCCGAAGAGGGATATTCGAGGCCATTGGGACTCAACTCTATTTCAATACAACCTATTACCCTCAAACTAATGGTCAAACAGAGAGACTCAACCAAGTCATTGAAGATATTTTTAGGGCATATTGTTGTCATGAACCCAGGAAATGGATCCAGTATCTACCATTGGTAGAGTTTGCCTATAATCCTCCCTACCAACAAAGCATTCAAATGACACCTTTTCAAGCATTGTATGGGCATGATTGCCATACTCCATTGAACTTTTCAGATCCTACCTTGAGGGTAGAAGCTTCCAAGTAGACTCTTGAGGCGATGGATGAGTAGGTCAAGGCCATCAGACAAGACATTAGAGCCGCTAAGGATAGGTAGAAAGCTTATGCAAATCTAAATAGACAAGAGCAACTCTTCAAAGAAGGGGATATGGTTTTTATTCGGGTATGACCCAAGAAGAGTTCCTTATTGTTGGGAGAATTTAAGAAACTAAGTCCAAGGTATTGCGGACCCTATAAGATCCTCAAGTGCCTAGGGCCCAGTTCCTACAAACTCCAACTCCTTGAGAAGGTGAAGGTTCACAATGTATTCCATGTTAGCCTACTAAAGAAATATGTATCCAATCCTAGCCATGTGCTCAATGATCAACAAGTTGTAATGCTAAGCCAAGGAGTCGTTGAGCTCTGGCCAGATAAAATCCTAGACATTTAGGAAAAGAGATTGAGGAGTAGAACCCTTAAAGAGTACCCCATCCAGTGGAAGGACTATCAAGAAGAAGATGCCACATGGATTGACGAGAGTACTCTCAACCGACAATATCC